>NW_021627829.1:0-25405 GCF_004785775.1 Grammomys surdaster
GAGAGAGAGAGAGAGAGAGAGAGAGAGAGAGAGAGAGAGAGAGAGAGGCCATTGTACTCCATGGAAACAAAAGAAACAAAAGGCATCTTTTAGCTTTGCAGACTTACAGGGTTTTGTCCTTTGTGGTTTGTATATAGCTTGAGCCAAGGGCACCCAGGAACTGCCATATACATCAGCCACCTGAAATAGCTGCCCACACATGATGCCATCAGGGGAGACCACCACTGTCTCATAGTGTTTCAAATGCAAGGCTATGACATAAGCACACTGAGGACTAATGCTTCCTCACCATTTTTAACCTTTCTGTATAATGTCTCTGTACACAGGCCAGGGATTTTCATTCTAACATTAACTGTTCTTATTGTGCTCTTTGCAGGGTGATGGAGAGGGGTAAGCTATGGGGAAAGAAGTGCGATCCTGGATTTATTAACGCAAAGAGCTTGTGGTAGGGCGTAGGGACAGTCCTTCCTGCCTTGCCTAGACTTCTCTTGCCCTGGAGGATGGGGTTAGCAACTGAAAACCCCAAGTGGTTGCTGTATAAGAGGAGAGCTTCTCATGCTACAAAAATGTCCCAGATGCATGTGGGCAAAGCAGCTGTCTTCGATTACCCTTGGGTGCCCTGAGAATCTCCATCCTCAGCCCAAGAAAAATGGGGAACCGCTTCCCATGCACGGGTTTTAAACTTAAGTCAGGAAAGTTAGATATTAATTCTATGTTCAGTCAGTTACTTGGTGTCCCATTGCTCAGAAGTCAGAGACCTGTGGGAACTGTACACATCAAGTTAATGTAGTTCCTGGCTCGTATGGGAGCCCATGGCTGAGAAAGCTCTGTGTAGGCTCCATCCAGTGCATCTGGAGGAAAAGGGGGATGCTGAGTTGCAGGGCTGGTAACTTGAGAGAATCAAATCAAATATATTAGGTGCCGAAGCAGCTATGATCTCAGTTCAGACCCCAAGTGCTTCCTCAGGTGACTTGGGCAACTGTGGCCTTCTGTGACAGTACTTGTATCAGTGGGATGTCCAGGATTGGCTCTGTGGTATCTATGATGGGTTCTATCAAGCCATGACAGAATGTGTGTGCTTGCACATGCATGCATAACACACACAGAGGCACACAAACAGACACACACAGAGACACCACCACCACCACTACCACCACCACCACTACCACCATCATCACCATCACCACCATCATCACCACTACCACCACCTCTGTCATCACCACCACTACCATACCTCACCATACCACACCACACCACACCCCAAAACAATGGTGTTCAGCACCACCTCACATTGCTTTTCAAAACTCCCTTCCAGAGCTGGAAACTTAAAATATCTCCAGGAGAAAGTCATGGAGATCAGGGTTCATGGTCCATACTTACTGGTCTACAGGAGCCTGTTCCTTTCCACTAGCCACACCACAAGCCACGGACACCCCTTGACATAAGGGACAGAGCAGGCTAAGAGGTCCTCCCTGACTAAACTTATGGTTTCTTGTTTGGCTCTCTCAGATATCGACAGTAGCAGGAGAATAATTTGTCTACCTGGTCCTTGGTGATGGTCAGGAGTTCTCATTAAAGAACCTCACTTTTCTCTTTACTGACCCACACCTATCTGTCTCCTACCGTTTTTTATGGTTGTCTTATTTGTGACCCATGCCTTTTGAAAACCAAAATCAGAAGAGAGGAGTGGAGAAGGAAGGATGTAAGAATAGCTGCTGCTTCTTGCTGACCAGAGTTGGTTCATGAGGTTTGAGCCACTGGACACTGAGTCATTTATTTTTCCTTTCTTGGCACAGAGAGGTGAGAATAAGTGTTAGGTGCTGGGTAGGGGCAGGGCAAGGATCTCTAGAGAGATCTGAGAGACTTGGGACAGCATCAAATGTTCCACAGAGACCTGTGTTTGCCCTTGGGAGCAAGCTCTTCTTCTTACATGCTTTGCTGGTGAGCTCTGGAGTGCATCCTTCATGGTTACATCATTGTGTCTTATATGGATGATGTCCTCTGGATCTGGGTTGTGGCACTCACTACTGTAACAAGCTCCAGCCGTGATCTGCATCACTCTGAGTCTGCTGTGCCTGCCTGTTGTAGGGCTAAATTCTGTGCCTGGGTAGCCTTTCCTGTTCCATATCAGAATTTTCTTTTAATCTTTATATAGTCCCCAAATTCTAAACTCACTCAAGAAGTATTTTCACATGTCTTAAAAAAAAGGCATTCATGTCCAATTTTATATTGGTAAATATCCATTTTACCAGGTATGACAGACATAGCTAGTTGCCCACATAACAGACATCTTTGTACCTCAAATCTTTCCTTGTGGACACTTAACCCACCTTCCCAGAGTCTCTTACTGACAACAGGATCTAGCTTTTGGCAGTAGGGAAATATGTAGGACAGTGGTAGTGTTGAACAAGGTTTGCCACTTCAACTAAAAAAAGTCACACTTAAGGAGAACTGCCTTTGTCTTATATTGAATATGGCTGTGTGAGGATACAATATCAGGAGTAATCTTGGGAACCTCGAAAAGACAGGCCTTAAGAAAACTGATGGTTGGAGAGCAGTCGAAAGAAAGAGGAGCCTGGTTGCTTGGTAACACTGTTGAACCGTTGCGTGCTGTCCTCACCTTAGACTATTTTTTTTTGGTCCCCCAAGTGAATGGTACAAACTAGTTAATTTATCAAGGAAAGAAATTATTCGCAACAGTTATAGAAGCTGGAAAGGCAAAAGTAGAGGATCTGCATCTTAGATCCGCTGGTCACCTTCCTGATGTTGGGACTTTTAAGAGTTGCAAGGTGGTGTTGAGCATGGCGTGCCGAGGCGCATGTCCCTATTCAGCTCTCTCCTCTTTATGTGAAGCCACAATTCCATTGGATTAGGGACCTGCTATTGCAGCCTCCTTCAGTGTTAGTCACTGTCCCAAGGCTCCACCCTCCAATGGGTGGATTCAGCTTCCACCCTTTGAATACCCACTCATTTCACCGGGAGTTTCGGTGGAGAAACTGAAATGGCAGAAGTGGCTAGTGCTGTTCTTGGTTAATATTTATCAGGAGCTCTACTATATGCAGATGAAAAACACCACCGTGGCTGTAGTCACCCTTCCATCTTCTGTCAAAAGTGCAGACCCGAGTGCTGGTGGGAAAGGCGAACTGAGCATCCCTTTGGGATTGTGTGCCCCTTTCTTGCAGTGAGGTGGGGACCGATAAGAATCAGCTTGTAGGATTATCTCAGTTCTTGAAGAGAGGTGGCATGGACTCGAAAACCCAAGCATTAAGACTTACAGTCACTCCTGGGTGCTGGTCAGGGAGTGGGGTGGGGTGTTACAGGGTTATTTTCTTAAACTATGACCACAGAGTATCCCCATGCTTATCCAGAAGCTACTGTTAGAGTTTGAAAGCACCTATAAAATTCCTTTAGTCTGAATATGCCTGGTGGCTGGCTCCTTTTGGCTCAGGTTTCAGCCAGGAGCCAGGATGAAGAAGCTACAGTTGGCAGAGTTCAGAACCCACACAGGACCCAGAGGAAGTCTGCAAAGGCTTAGCTGAGGTGTGGCCTGACACCATTGGCTAACTTTTGATCTCTGCCTTTTGAATATTTTATGCCATCCCTGACTTCCCTCCACCTGGCTATGAAAAGTTGCCTGCACTGTGCTTCATCTGCTGGGCTCAAATTACCCTTGTGGAAATATCCTTGGCGTGGACAGATGCCTTATTGCACCTGTGTCAAGTGGAGAGAACTTCTTTTGGAATCATAGCATTAGAACTGATGACACCGAGACCAGATGGGCTAGGTGACTTCCCAAGTTGCCAACTGTTTATCAAAAAAGTCTGCTTAAAATCGTCTCCGTGGACTTCCAATTTACTGCATCCTATTTGGCTAAATAATACATGGATTGACTTCACAGAGGCCCTTAAATATGTGCAAGTGTTCTCATGAAAGTTGAAGGCAGACACACTCAAACAACTCTAATGTGATTTTTGTTTTGTTTTATCTTCCAAAATCTGAACTGCAGTCATTAGGACAGGCTTTAAGAGCTTGGAGGTTCGCAGGCGGGGCCATGAGAGGTCTTCATATTTTGATGAGTTTATCTTTCTTGGGACCAATTTTTATAAGATGATAGTGGGTCCAGTTTGGTGCCTTGTGGAAGAATAATTAACCTCTAGTGGGTTTGGAAAATCAGACTTGATAGATGGTGTGCATCTAAAGCTGTGCCAACCTTGTGATTAATTCTGGAGTGATTTCCTTTTTCAAGAACCATGCCACAGTGGGGCTTATGGAATCTTCTCTCCTGTTTGAGTGGTTTACAGGCTAAAATAATTCGAGACTCACTGTCATTCTCTGTTCTTTGTTAGGTCATTCATGTGAAAATTTAAGGACCAGTAAAACAATCTGTTTGTCAGGGAAAGAGTGGGCTTTATACTGTGGACCCTCTCCTTAGAGAGTTCTCGGGGTGGGGGGGGAGAGGAGGACAGGCTGAATATTGAGCCAGTATAATAACTTACCCCAGTGTGCTTTGAATACAGATGGCCCCATCTCCCTGGCCAGTGTGTGTGTTTACATCTCTGCTTGACTCTGTTCTATGACAGCACAGTGTTAGCCACTAACTCACCTGCAGCCAGGCTGTGGTGGAGTGCCTAAACTGTGCAGTGAGGCCAACCTGGGCTCTATTGTAGCCATCAGCTGACTGCCTAGAAATAATCGTTTTCCCAATCTGGGGCTCAGTTTTCAAATCTGAAAAAAATGCAAAAAGATCTCTCAGCCCATCTAGGTTTTATTGAATATTCAATGAGGTCACGGTAAAAAAATACATAGCCTATCACAGCACCTTTACACACTCTGGGTTCCTTTGCTTGTTTCTCTTTCCTTATCATCTACTAACCACTAGCGGGGAGTTGGTTCTGGCTTCTGGAAGTCAGCACATTATTACCTCCATAGTCAGCCTATGGGGGAAGACTCAGCACAGAAAATATGTGAGAGCTGGGGAGACAGTTCAGGGGTAGAGGTGCTTGCCACCTGACAGCCTAAGCTCAGTCCCCGAGGTCCACATTGTAGTATGAGAGAGCTGTTTCCTGCAAATTATTGTTTGACCTATACACACACACACACACACACACACACACACACACACACACACAGACACACAGACACACACACACACACACAGACATACACACACACAAACACACACAGACATACACACACAGACACACACAGACACACACACACACACACACACACACACACACACACACACACAGTATAATTTAAAATATAGACACAGGGAGCCAGGAGCTTCCTTAGCCCTGCTGAACCCTTAAACAGACACATCCACTTCTCAGCAAATAGCAGTCACGTTGCCCTTTTCCCCAAAGGGAGCCTGACTTCTGAGACCTTTCTAGGTATTGAGTATCAGGGTAATGATAGTAATAGCTTCCAGTTTTACTGCGTGCCAACTTGAGTTAAGCATTTTATGATCATTTTTACCACAAGCCTATCTATGAGGTGGGAGTGAGAGTCCTCCTTGTAATATGAAGGGTCCCATGGCCTGAGGAAGCTAGTTTAGTTATTATCTATAGTTACACATTAGGAGAGCTGGAGACAGAACGGAACCTGGAAACAAAGCTCACTCTTAATCAAGGGCCTTGATAAGACACAAGGCCTAGGTCCCAGGCTCCAATGATAAAACTCATATACATAAGTTACAGCTGCTGTCAATGCAGTCTTGACACTGATAAAGTATGTTTTAACATTTTATAATACACCCAGGAGCCTGCTAGGAATGTAAACACTCAGGCTTCACCCTAGCCCTGAAGAATCAGGCTGGTGGGAAGGCTGAAGGGGGCTCTGTTTCAATGGGGCTCCAGGTGATTCCAGGAGGGAGGGAATGTTTGAGATGTTCAACAATCAGCCTTGTGGGATGTTCCATGATCAGTTGAGCCCATCCATGGCAACGACAGGAGGTATTGTGGATTTTAGAAGGCTCTGGCTCTTTTGAATGCCAGGAAGACTTGCTATTTTGATGAAAGCTGTTGGTTGAAGAAAGAACTAGAAGCTTCATATTTGACTGGGATATTCCCCTACTCCCTTCATGTAGCAACCATGGCAGCCAGCACAGCCACGTTCCGAAAGATTTAAATACTCAATTAATCAATGGAATATTCCATTAGTGGGGTAATCAGTTGCCACTGGCCTGATCTATAGTTACATCTCAGCTGGGCCTCACAAATTGATTCCTGATGAAGTTCTAATTGACTGGACCATCTGATAAAAGGCCAGTTGGAGTTTATTGAAATGGCCAGTGAGCAGTCCCTAGGGTTGGACCTTCCTTAAGGAGAGGCAGGAGTGGGGAATGGGTTGGATGGGTGTGATTTATGCTGGGATCTCACTCATCTTCTCTCTAACACAGTGTTTATGGGTCCCAGGTGAGGGATGAGCGCTCACAACTGGAGTGTGGGGAGCAGATAGCTGCTTTGAGCCCATCCCAGCCTGGTGTCAGGTGGCCAGAATAGGATTTATCTAGAAACTCTTAAAGCTGTGAGAGTCGAATATGCTTAAGAATGAACCAAAGAACTTCTGAGAGATATATTCGAGTTTCAGTTACTCAGATTCCCTGGGTGTAGGGTTAGGCCCAGAAATCTGTATTTTAACATATAACCCAGGACTCCAGACTTTTTCAGTAACATTGCTATCGGCGCTGGACACGTTTCTGGGAAGCCTGGAGTATTTTAGGCTTTATGTAGGGAGAAATGTGCCTGTGCCCTGTCAAAGAATCCAGCTTCGTATTTGCCTGCAGCTTGTTTTGCGTAACTTTTTCCTTCTAAATGTTCTGCATTCACAACTAATGGTTTTGTCTCCGTATTTGGATTAGTCACAGACTTGTATAGTACAGCATGCAATTAAGACAGTGGAGTAGCCCATGTGTTTGTTCCATGGGTTCAGCTGCTCATTCATTTATCGGATACCTTTTAAGATGTGCCAGGACTTGAGGATAGTAAAAGAAATGTGAAATGAGACCGACCCGTGGCTCCTAGTTGTAAAGGGCTTATATTCTGGGGGGAAGAGAGGCAGAAAAACAATGTAACATTAGAGGTGCTGCTGCAGGCCAGTTAGTACAACTGTTGCAAGAATTATATGATATCTATTAGTTTCTTTTTTTTAAATTGGGTTTAGTACCTGGAGTCGTAGAGTCCTAGGTGTGTGTGCAGGGTGTATGTTTATGCATGTTCATGTGGAGACCAGAGGTCCATTTCAGATGATGTAATTTCTTAGGCTCCATGCATTTTTTTTTTTTAAGATAGGATCTTTCACTGTCCCTAGGACTTTTCTAGTATGCTAGGCTGGCTGACCAGCAAGCTTCAAGATCCTCCTGTTTCTGCTTCCTCAGTGATAGAATTACAAGGGTAGGGCTCCGTGCCCTGCTTTTGTTTGTTTGTTTGTTTGTTTGTTTTTTCTTTTTTTGGTGTGTTATGGCAAGTACTTTCCAGGCTGAACTATTTCCCTGGGCCCAAAGTCTTGCATGTACTTAGAAGAATTTCCTTCCCCAGTCCACAGAGTTGTAGGTGACATTTGTGACTCCTGCTTAAGGATAGCCTTGAATGATCTCCGTGTAGAAAAGTGGCTTTCATTAGTTTTTCTTGCAGAACCTATAGACAATGGGCATTCTTAGGGAGACCAGATTTAGATATAAATAGTCCAAAACTTTGAGGGTCTGAAAAAGAGGCTGAACAAGATGTTATTTTGAGGGTAAATTCACTGATGAGTGTTCCACAAGGGAGGGCCATGGTCCTGTTGCGAGCATTTCTTTTTCTTTTCTCCCCTCATCTCTTTTCCCTGTTTTCAGTTTCTCCTTTGCCTCCTTTCTCCCCTTTCTCTCTCACTATTTTCTTCCCCTTCAATGCACCATGTTTTGTTTACTTGCAGCTTTAATTTCTGTTTAGATACAAATGCCCAATGTTTTTTCTTTGCAAATACACTCTGGTGTTGTGGATGATGTGGAAAAATAGTTTAGAGCCTCAGAATGCCCTGCTCTGGCCCTGGAGCTATTGAATGTTTTAATTCCTTTAGAGTTGTCCTGCCCTTAAGTGCCACAGCAGTGTTTGGGCAGATGGAACTCTTAGTGTGGTTTAACATTTCGGTCCCACAGCCTTTGTCATGATGCTTTGCTCCTGACCAAAACTGCCAGCGGGGTCAGACCAGGGCTCCAGCCATGCTTTCTGAGTTCACCATTTATTAAGTGGCTCCTGGGTAAAACCGAAGGAGATATGATTCACTCTGAGAGTTGGATCAGCCTCCAAAGACCCCATAGTTTAGACTAGTGATATCCCCTACCCCCTCCAAGTCGCCATGGATTTCACCTATGGCGGAGTCTGGCTATTCAATGAAGAGATGAGTCTGAAAGTCAGTAGGAAAGGTTTCCTTTGGATTCTCTTCTGATTTCCACCTTCTCTCTCTCTTTTAGGCAGGGCCTCCCTTCCTACATAGTCCAAGCTGCCTTTAAACTCCCAATCCTCCTGCCTCAGTGTTCGCTGTGCTAGAACTACAGGCTGGCATCACCATGCCTAGTTCTCTCACGATTAGCTTAACGTGGAAGTGTCCAAGTGAAATCAACTCATTTTTAAGCTTCTCCACCCCCATGATGCCTCATCCTCCCTTAAGCACAGGAGCAGTAGCAGAGCAAAGCTCAGAGCCTGGCACAGGCTCCTGAGTTTTGCTGGACTTCCTAGCGCATCCAGTTTCCGTTGTATTTATCTTCTATTTATGGCAAGTGTGATAGTTAATTTTATATTTCAATCTGGCGGGCTATGAGGTGCTTTGACTTGCTGTCAAATAATAATCTGAGTGTTTTTTGTGTGTATGTGGAGGGTATTTCTGTAGGAGACTAATTTTATTTGTTTGTTATTTATTCACTTATTCATTTGATACAGGGTCTTGCTAACTGGGTGAACTGGGCTAACCTGGGCTAATTTTTAACAATCTTTGTGGTCCAAGTTAGCCTCGAACTTCATACTCTTCTTTTTCCAGTCTTCCAAAGGCTGGAATTACTGCATGTACTACCTTGTCCAGCTCTAAGAGTAATGTTGAAATCAGTGAGTGGACTTGGCAGAACAGATGGGCCTCTCACATGTTAGTGGGCCTTACCCAGTCATCCAGAGGCCTGAGAACAACAGGGTCACCGTTTCAGTAGCAGAAGGTTTTTCTGGTCAGGTACCTCCAGCAGGGGCGTTACTTTGTTCTGTCTCCTGCTTTGAACTGACTTTTCTAGCCTTCTGGCCTTTAAATCAGAATACCACCATTGGCTCTTATGGGTTTCATGCACTTGAACTTGGATGAGAACTAGCCTATCAAATTTCCTGAATTTCTAGACTGCTGGCTGATGACCTGGGTATTTGTCACTCTCCATAACTATGGAAGTCAATTCCTTAAAAGAAAAAAAAAAAAGCATGTACCTTATTCGTTCTGTTCCTCAGCAGAACCCCGACTATACAAAATAACATAGTACTCCATTTATTCTCTGTACTTAGCCACAAAAAGAGGAGACTCCTTAAGGAAAGATAGACGGTAAATAATAATAAGAGAGTGTGTGTTTTTGGAAATACACAGCTTCTAGGAAGAATGTTTAGAGTGACTGACCTATACACAGTGAGGAAGGCAAGAAGAGAGGCAGAGAGTTAGGGGTTCAGCTCAGCAGTGCTTGCCTAAAAAGCACAGGGCCCTAGCTTTGGTCTCCAGGAAAAAAAAAAGACAGAAACAGAAATATGGCCTTTAGTTCTACTATCTGAGATCAAGAATGGGGCATAGTGGCCAGCACTGTGTCTCTAGTGTTTGGGACAGTTAAGTGGCTGGTGTCAAGGTGTCCTGGCCACTGTCATCAATGACCTCGGAATCTCAGCAGTTTAATCCAACTAAAGGTCATTTTTTTGTTCACTCACACTTTGTTCCCCATGGTCTGGGAGGGAGGAGCCTGCTCTGTTCTGCATCTGGCCTGCGGTCATTAGGCTCTGAAACCGTGACCAGTACAAGTAGCATTGGAGTCTAAGTTTTCTTTTATCCTAAGTAATTTAGATTTAAGTAACTGCTGTGGCCGGTAGCTACCAGATTAGACAGAGCTGCCTAAAGCCCCATCCTCATTAATGCTGATGAGGAAGGAGAGGGAAAGAGACAGAAGGATGGGGTGGGGAGGAGGCAGGGAGGAGAGGGAAGAGGGAAGAGGAGGAGGGGAGGTGAAAGAGAGGGGAAGGGAGGGAGAGGAGAGATGAAGAGAGCGGAGGGGAGGGAAGAGGAGAGGAGGAGAAGAAGGGGGAAGGGAAAGAGGAGGGGATGGAAAAGGAGAAGAGAGGAGAAGAGAGGAGAGGAGAGGAGAAGAGAGGAGAGGAGAGGAGAGTTCTGTCCAGGAGGACCTGGCCTAGATGTGAAAGTACAGACATTCTTCACTCCTTCCTATACGCTTTTTTTTTTCTGGCTCAGAATCCAGCCTATGGCTATACTGTTATACCGTGTTCCCCAGAATAGGTGAGTGCTAAGAGGACAGAGGTTTGATGAGAGTCTGGCAGAAGAGATTGACAGCAGTCTCCAGTAATGAGCCACATGGAGTGACACAGGCAGATAGTGTAAGACAGGTCTGGGCTGTTGGGAGCAGAGTCCTAGTCCTGTTGCTGAGGTTCTGGGAGATGATGCTTGGCTCTGGGTAGAAGAAGGTCAAAGTATGGAGGAACTGAGCCAGGAATACAGCTTCATCAGAAGCTTGGAGAAAGGTCAGACCCAGGTGTCAGCATCCAGCCAAGCAGAAAGCTCTTAGGGAGTGGCTGTGTTTGGGTGTGGGTAGGTCACTTACAGGCTTCTTACACCTCCCTCCTCTTTACAGTGCTCCAAGATGGAAAGGCACTGAGAGGGCAGGGGGCAGCCTGGAGGAAGGAACAGTAGAGAATCACATGCTTTACCTCCCAGTGAGCCCAGCATCAAACTTCATGAGGTGTGAGCCAGTTGGTCACTCGTTTGTCTGACCACTGATTCAGCAAGTGTTTGAAGGACCTGTCACACAGGGCAGGTAAAAACTGGAGATTTTGATTCAGTCAGTTCAGTGGTTCTGAGACATTCTGACACCCTGAAAATCGAAGCCACTCCACTCTAAGCTATTTTTAAGCTAGCAGGTATATAAACCAGATCACGTCATCCCATCTGCCCAACCATCCCTGGGACAAGTCTCACCCCTCTGTGAGAATCAGGGACGGAATGGGAGTTGTAATAAGGTAGGATGTGAGATTTTTTTTTTTCTGGGTTGAGGTGGATGAGGCTACTCAGTTTCACCACAAAGACTGCATCAAGGTGGCTGTCTGAAAATGTCCGCTTTTGCCTGTCGTTGCGTGGGCAGTTTTGCGGAGGAGGCAACACCTGAGCTGGGCTTTGAAGGCAAGGTGAGAGATTTGACAGGCAGAGATGGAGGGGGTGGGGCCAACCAGGGCAAAAGACGCAGGATGGGTAAACTTGAATAGAGGAGGCATGTGGGTGTGTGCATAGGCAGGGCACAGGAGACCAGCTGGCTAGGGAATGTGTGCTGGTGAAGCTGCAGCTGGAAGGGCTTGCTAGGGCCAGATTAGAGATGGTCTGATTGCTGAGGGAAATTACTCCGAGGCGAGATGTCCACTGAGGCGAGTGAGGGCAAAGCACTAACTACTACAGCTCTGAAGAGTGAAGGGCTGGAATGTGGAAAGCTGAAGGGTGTGAGACACGATGGGGTGTTACTTTGTAACCTGCGGAGAGGGTAACCAATCAATCCTGGCCAAGGGACTGGAGAGGGCTGTTTATGCATATGTGACTTGTGCATATATGTGTCATATCTGTATGTGCACGTGCACACTTAAGTGCGTGCCTGTGTCTGCATGCACTTGTGTGTATGGATGTATATGGATATGTTTCCCTGCGTGTGCATGTTTGTGTGCACAAGTGTGTGCAAGGTCAGTGAAAGCATGTGTGCACTTGCCTGTGTGCAAGGGTCTTTGCATGTGTATACATGTGTGTGAACATACAGGGGAAGTGGGAAAAGGCCCTAGAGCAGGATTTGATTTAATAACTCAGCAGACACTTGTTTGTGTCTGCTCTGGGCCTGCTCAGACATGCCTGGCTTGCTGTCGCGCGGATGGGTCAGGAAGGGGCAGTCTTGACGCCATCTTTTTCTGTCAGAAAAATCAAGGGGCATGCTGTTGCCTAGAGGGCAGAGGTGGATATTATTGATTTCTTCTAAAACAGCAATCTCCTTCTGAAAGACTGACTAGCTGCAACTGGCATGGAAGTAGCCTGAGTCTTGGACCAGGACAAAAGGTGCATCTCAGGTTGGGTCCCCGAGGAGCCACCCTTAGGCCTTCAGAGTTGAGGAGGGGCAGGCTGCCCAAAGGCAGCCTCAGTGTCAGTCTGCTGAATATACAGCAGGGTGCAGATAGGCTCCTATCACAGCCTGCCTGGATATCCCATGTACAGCATAAGCCCGTAGAGTCTGGTGTGAAGGCTACATAACAGTCCCACCTGGGGTAGTTGTACTTTTAAAGGGGTACGTGGAATTTCTACTTGAATCTACGACAGCACCCCACTGCCTTTTACTAATGGCAGCTGGGGGCTCTGGGAAGAAGATTTCTTTTCCCAGTAAAGACTTTCCGTCTGGAAACAGTATAATTTCGGGACATAGTAATAAATTCTCCATATAGGACTGAGAAGCTGACATTTCCTCATTGTGTGTGTTTCTGTAATGGTTACAAGAATTCCTCATTCCCACCCTAGCTATAATCCCAATTAGAGAGAAAGAGAGAGAGAGAGAGAGAGAGAGAGAGAGAGAGAGAGAGAGAGAGAGAGAGAGAGATATTGCCCAATTAGAGAGATTGCAAAGGAGGGGTTGTCTTCAAAGCATTTGGGTTTCAGGGCTATCTTGATGTGTGTGTGTGTGTGTGTGTGTGTGTGTGTGTGATGTATAAAGTTTTAATCACAAATGGAGCTGGCAGTAAAAGGCAGTGTGTTATCTGGGAAGAATTTATCTTCTTGCCTTTTATACCATTAAACATAGGAAGACACTAACCGAGCCTTCTTCGTTCCCTGTCTGCTTCCGTGGGGAGGTTACAAATGTGGGGGCTGAGCTACTGCTACCCAGGCACCCATCCTTAGACTTTCAATGATCTAGACTGTAATGATCATCGGGGGACACTTTGCCCCTTGCCTCAGCAGCAGCTCCTCTTCCTCTGAGGCATGACACTAAGCTTGCATCTCCAGGCTGGTTCTTACCAAGGACCTGGGGTACCTCTCCCAAGGCTCCTTTCAGTTTTCTGGTACTTGTTTCTCACCCTGTGCCCAAATAAAAAGCATGCAAATTATGCTTTATTCAGCCCCAGTCTTGCCCTGTGTTGCATTGCAGAGAAATTTGCCCGGTCCCTCTCAGCTTCAGTTCTCCATCTGTAAAATGGGAGAATGATGGATATTCGGTCTCAAGGGTTGCCTCTGAGGCCAGTTGACTGTCCCTGGGGCAAATGCTGTGGTCTAGTGACCACAAGGACACTTGGCTTGTCTGAATGAACCTGATAGATTGAACAGGGCAGATGACAGCTGGGTTTAACACCTAAGCGTTGTGGGCCCTGGGGCAAATTATTTTGGCTCTAGGTGCTTTATTTTTTCTGCCTCTAAATAGTGGGGTAAGAATAGCACCTAAGGCACAGGGCAGTGGGAGAGTAGAGACAGTCAATGTGCAAGAACAAGAGCTAACACTCACAGAGCACTTTGTATGTGGGAGAAGGAGGGGTTCTACCACTTTCCACGTGAGGGCCAGTTGGCCAGGCACACAGCCAGCCAACAGTTATTGCGCACCCGTGGTCAGGCAGTTAGAATCAAATGGAGAAGAGGGCCGACTTGGTCCAAGTTATGATGTGCAGGAGGAGGTGGACTAACCAGACATCTTGTGATGGGGGCTGCATGCTTTGGGGGTGGGGCAGACATACCTTGAGGGAGGACTTATTGTCTCTAAGAAGCTCCAAGGCCAGAAGAAGGGATAAGGGAGGTAGCTTCTTCCCAGGTCTGGAAGCAGCTGCCAATCACCCATGGGACTTAAAGCCTTGGGCAGGGAGGCTGGATAGCAGGGGTGAGATGAGACTGCCTTTTGAGTGGAATCTGAGCTCAGAGGCAGGAGTATACATTTGAGAACTGTTTCCTTGGCTACAGCTTCCAGCCCAGAGGCTCTTATGAGAAGCTGCTGGCTGCCCATGGCTTGCAGGTCCCAGGGAAGAGCAGGTGGAAGAACTTCTTTGCCAGGCCTGATGGGCTGGGCCTCTCCAGCTACCCTCTGACAGCCCTTTTGTTGTGGGTACCTCCTTCCCTTAACTTTCTCTCCCAGATCTGCATTCCAGAGCAGATTGGCATATGGATATTGTCTGCGGGAGGTGGGGGGAGCAAGGAGGGGTGTCCAGCTCAATGCATGTCACAGATGCCCACGGAGAGCTGGGGAGGATTAAAGCGAATCATTAATTGTCATTAAATATGCTGGGGCTTGACAGCCTTGGGTTTATTTTTGCACTGAAGCCCAGACGTGCTTTGCACATGTCCCTGGGTTCCAGGCTCTAGGGGAAAAGAGAAAATTGGGTGCAGTTAGCATCTGCCAGGCTCTCTAGGGGCTTCTAGGACTGGCACAAACCCTGGCTTCTGGGGCCCCTTGGTCTCCTTGGCTTTCTGCCCCACTAGGGCCTCTGCAAAGCAGAGCTGAGATCTCTACGACTGGTTAACTTGTCTGCCAAGAACCTTGGGGATGAGGTGGGGTGGGGGGCAGTCCAGAGAGAATATGAATGGTGTCAAGGTGCAGGTCATTACGAGGAAAGTTAAAATGCTGTCAAGAAAAGCACTGTGTCTTACAGAACGTGTTTACAGCAGGCCTTTTGTGCATGCTGCCTTCCATAGGGTTCTGGGTCAGTTTTCCTTTCAGATAGTTGTTGAAAACCCAGATTATTTTCTCGTTGTTGCTGGTTTTCAGTGGGTTGTTTGTTTGGAGGTATGTAGCTCAGGCTGGCCTCAAATTTTTTTATGTCATTGAGGATAACCTTGAACCCCAGTCCTCTTGCTTCCTCCTCTCAAGTGCTGGTATTACAAGTGTGCACCACCAAGCTCCCCTCAGGCTTGCCTGTGAGAGCCATTTTGTTATTTTTACAAGAGGGTGACGGCTCTGGCTGGAAGAGCTAGTGGGATATTACTGAGGAACTCATGTTACTCAAGGTTGTCCTATGCAGTGAGAGGTCCCAAAAGGTCAGAGAAATACTTAGCCATGAGGGCTAGTGCCCAGTGTCACCCTGTGTCAGCACCCGCGAGTGAACCACATGGGTTGGAACCTCTACAAACTTCTCTATTAACAGAGAGTAGCAGAGAGAGCTCTCCTAAGTAACACAGCCCTTGATGTCCCTCATTTCAATATCTTTGCTGGCATATTCCTCTTGTACCTTCTTAGCCAGCGGTGTTGAATCTCTCTATGGTTTTCTTCAATGGCACACCTCTACAGTCTTTTTACCACAGTGGGGCTGTGGTAAACCACCATGTGGATGTGTTATTAGTTTTTCCTCCACACACTTGAGTTTGTTAGGATGTAGAAATTCTGTTGGGTAGTGCTGGAAGGGCCTGGGCATATCATAGGTGGGGAACCCTGTACTGGGCAGAGGGTGGGAGATGGTGCCCCCTGATATCCCATCAGGCTCATCTGATGTGTTATGTGACAGACCAAATTGTCATCCCCCTCTCCCAGGCCCTGACCCCAGTTGGTTTACACTGAAGGCTTAGCCTCTGGTGTGGCTATATTTGGAAATAAGGTGTTTGAAGGGATAATTAACAGGAGAATTTGTGCTTAAGGTGGGCTATAATGAATTATAAGAAGAGATTAGGCTAAAAATAACACAGACAAGGGGTGGAGACATATTTCCATATTGCTGAAAGGCCATAGGGAAAACCAGCTCGGTCGACAACTTGATCTTGGACTCTGGCTACTAAAACTTTGAGAAAATAAATTTCTATTGTTTAAGTCACCTAAGAACTGGTATTTCGTATAGTAGCCCTGGCTGTGAAGACACACTGACCAAGGCATTGGAATAGCATTGATGTTAGTGGACGTTCTATTCTACCTCACCTGGCTCTGGGCCTGAGAAGAAAGTTCTTAGTAGGATAAGTCATAATGATCTTTTTCTCCCTCTGAGCTATATGTTGAGATTTTTCTCCTTTCAAGTGTGATACTTAGACTCAAATGCCACTTGCTTTGCTTGCATTCCTGGATAATGTCTTTCCCATACACTGGAATGTTTACTGTGGCTCACTTGAGAACAAGCTCAGATGAAATCTGGCCCTATAGATATCTGGATGTCCCTGAGCATGGTTTGTGGTAGAAAGTCATGAGACCTCTTTGGGGGTCACAAAAAGTGCTAAAATTACATGACTTTATCTCGAGTCTCACTTCTCTTATCTTAGTCTGGAAAGGCAAGACTAGACCAGGGAAGTCAAGGAGATTTGCCAGTTGTAATTAATTCATTGTGGTTGCCCTGGATCTATAGGAGAAAATGCCACTTTGAAGGGTGCTGGGGAGAACTTTGGTTGAATACTTGTCCTCTTAAAACTGAAATGGATTCTGCATTCCCCAGATCCCTCGCTGACCAGAGATTCCCGTACACATTGGGTCTAAATGTGCACTGGTGCTGGATCTTGCTCCTGTTTTTCGGATGCAGTCTTGGCTCTCCCACACTCCCGTTCCCCCATTCTTCATAGGCTCTCTCTCCTTGTTGGCCCTTTTCACCAAGGCCTGTGCACATCTCAAGCTTCTCTCTTACCCCCAATCAAGCTGTCTTTTCTGAATCTTATTATTTAGCATCCCATAGAGGCCCGCATCTGGCAACCCCTAACTGGGAATCTAGCTCTCAACACTGGCTTGCTCTGTTGCCAGTGGTCAGCAGGTGGAATATCAGATTGTGAGCTAGGAAGCTGCTCAAACCCCTTTGAAGCTCATCCTCCCAGCAATCCAATCGAGAGGAGGAGTCTGGAGGTTGGAGCTTTTGTTTTAAAGAGGAGAATGGTGCGTGTGTGTGTGTGTGTGTGTGTGTGTGTGTGTGTCCCAAAAGAAAGCACTTCAGATGCACGCGAGGCAAGCGTATCTGTTTTGCACCGCACTGTAATTGTTCTACCTAAGATGAAATATGTTATTTTTCTTAAGTAAAGCTACAGGCAGTTTATTAGCAGGGCTAATTAACCCACAATCAGGCACTGGCTCACCTCTAATCACAACCTGCCTGCGTTCTTCACAGGCAATGTGCTGGTGCTACAGCACTTGTATTTATAAATATATGCAATGCAATATGAACTATATTTATGGGGACAACATCAATTTTTTTAGCCACAAAATCTGACCTACCTAAAACAGACGGTGAAAGGACTGGACTGCCAAGCTGGGGACGGAGGTGGAGGCCCCTCATCTCTAACACTAATCTTTTTTTTTTTTTTCTCTCCCTTCTCCTATTTTTTTTTTTAAGTTCCCAGCCTGTTAGGCAGTGTTTCCTCCTGGGAAGAGTTCCTGGGTGAAAGGTTGCGTTGTGCGTTGTGTGTTGCATCTGACTGATTGGTGGCTCCTTCTGTGCTTCCCTTAGTCCCTCCTTGCGGGGGTGGGTGGGTAAGGGGGTGTGGTTCTGGTGGTATTAAGGGGTGTCTTGTCCAGGGGAGATTGTGGAACGTGCACAGCTCTTCTGGGGCTTGGGCTAGGTCAGGGTTGAGGGCGTGTCTCCAAGTATGTAGGAGACTCTGCCAGTTCTGGAAGAAGTGGTCTCATTGGTAGTAGGTGACCCAGGTGAGATGAGTGTGGTGGTCAGAGGCCCTGGGATGCACATGTCTTGACCTGACACTTGTGTAACTTCAAGTTTCAACATGCTGAATGAGAATAAAGAACCAAATGGAACGAAAAACTGAGCTCCAGGGATTTATTTATTTATTTATTTATTTATTCATTTACAGGGATTATAGTAGAGTCTGTGATAAAGACTGACTTGAGGGCTAAGTGAAAGTCTCAAGAGTGTACTAACTGTGGCCCACTGAACAGGAGAGGGCACTGAGAGAGGGCAGCCAAGACCCAGCTGGATCCTCTGCCTGGACTGGAGGGAAGAAAGACTGGAGTGTAAACATACATGGGCTTAGCTCTGTGTCTGAGAGAAGACTGTTAACTCTATGTCTGGACCAGTAAGACCCCCTGATGTAGGATGGTCATGAGGCAAGCAAGAAGGGACCTGCTGGAGGAGTAGAATCTCCTAGTCAACAGCTGCTTACTTGAGGTAATGTGGTGAGGCAAGAGACAAAGGGAAGCCAGGATGAAGAAAAGACTAAAGGAAAGAGAGGAGGAGAAGGAAAAATAAAAAGAAGAAAGAGGAGGGTAGGAGGGGGAAGAGGAGGAAGAGGAAAGAGAGAAAAAAGGAAGGGATTCAGGATCCAATATGTCAAGAAATAGGCCATACACGTTGACACACACTATTACACGCAATTCTTCAGTCCTTTATCATAGAACACATACTGATTTTATGGAAATGGAATTAGGACAATTTTTTTTTTTTAAAAATTAGTACATGAGCTTGGTCTGGTGGTGCTCACCTGAAATGGTAGTACTCAGGATTCGGAGGCAGGAAGACGATGTGTTCAAGGCTAGCCTGGGCTATAGAGACGGTTTCAAACAGTCTGGGCACATGGCAAGGAATCAAATGATGGATCCACACCAAATCAAAATAAAACAAAATACAGTCCAGCATGAGGACACAGGTCCGCCTGCCTCTCTTTTCACCTGTCGTTTTTCAGATGTCCGCTTAGGTGGGTCACGCCTGCTTGTTGAGTAACTAGGCCACTGGTTCTTAAAGCAGTTTTAACCTGTACTGTTGTTCTTCACATTAGTCGGGGAGAACTGATCTGTCCATTGACTCAGGAGATCCTCCAAGCTCATGAAATCCTGCTACTCAAGCTTAGCTCTTTATATGAGACCCAGGTAACATGATCTGAGGAATGTCAGATGCCATGTTTATTGTTTACAAAGTTCAGGGTTTAAGATTTCAGGCTAAGCCAGGGTGTTCCTGTGGGGACAGGTGACAGGGTGTGGTGACCTCCAGCCTGTGTGAGTCTTGGTCCATTTATATGCGATGTTTGTGCCAGGTTTTCCCTTGCTCTTCCCATAAGCTTGGATTGGTTATGGAGAGAAGTGAAGTGAGAGTAAATAATCTGCTTTCTTCTTGTGGTTCATTTGTTTTCAGTCAGGACTAGAAGCTTGGATTAAAGCTAGGTGAGGGCAAGTCTGGAACCAGAGGGTGAGCCTCAGATGTTGAGTGCAAATACAGTCTTCCTTCCATAAGTTGCCCTGGTCCCAGTGTTTCATCACAGCCACAGAAAAGTAATATAGATCATAGATAGAGTCAGCATTGGAAAATTCTCACTCTGAGACCAAGGCTAGGCATTAGTGAGTCACACAGAACCTAGGGATGGCCAGAGCAAGAAGTAACTTGTCAGACTAGGAGATCTGGTACTGTCTGGTCCCTCAGGAAGAGACTATGACTATGTCCTTTGGCATACCTGCTTCACCTTTTTAGTAGAAGATGCAAGAAAGTGAGGTCAGTTTTAAAGACCAATTTTATGTCAATAAGATTTATTTTCTGAGCCAAGGACTAGACAACACAAACATGGATGATGATGTGTTATACCAAATGACCAGAGTCCAAAGTTAGGAGGTTAGTCGGAAATGTGAAGCAAGGAAAGTAAATTGCAACCATATTAACTTTTAGGTCCCTTTGACTATGTGGTATTTTGATGTCCCTTTGGCCATGTGGTGCTTTGAATAGCTTCCTTCTCAGTTGGTGATGCTGTTTGGGGAGGTTTAGAATGTGTACTGTTGCTGGAGGAAGTGTCACTGGGGTGAGCTTTGAGGGTTTATAACCTTATTCTACTTCCTCTCTTTGTGGTCTCTGTCTCTCTGTCTCTGTCTCTGTCTCTCTCTCTCTCTCTGTGTGTGTGTATGTGTGTGTGTGCACACATGCATGTTTTATTTGCAGTCAAAGATGTGACCTCTCAGATCTCTGCTCCTGCTGACACACTTGCCCTTCTTGGCTGTGACAGACTCTTGTCCCCATGGGTCTATGAATGCAAATACAGTCTTCCTTCTGTAAGTTGCCTTGGTTCTAGTATTTCATCACAGCCACAGAAAAGTAACTAATACAGATCATAGATAGAATTAGCATCTCATCCCTTGTTGCCTATCGGAGAACTTTTAAGAGTTCTCTTACCAGGTATATGAAATGAGTAACCCATAAGGTTTTCTGGTTTGTTTAGTTTTGGGGTTTTGATTTTTTTTTTGAGACAGGATTTCTTGTGACTCATGATAGCTTAGAACTCACTAATAGCATAGGATGACCTTGAACTTCTAATCCTCTGCCTCCACTTCCAGAGTGCTGAGATTACAGGTGTGTACTATCTAGAACGGATTTATGAAGTTCTGGGATCTAACTCAGGGCTTCTTGGAGCACTGTATCCATTGAGTGGCACAGCCTAGGGGTATTAATTGACTCAGGGATGCAGGCAGGGTGGTGCTGGGCTTATCCTTAAAAACATAGATCCTCTCTCTTCTTCACTCACATGTGAAGGGAAGCAGACAAATTGGCCATCCCAACAAAGAACTGAAGAACTATAGTGAGTAAGTGTGCCCACAAGATCGTGCCCCAAAGGCTGGGATGCAGAGATGAAGCTCAAATCCACTACCACAAAGGCACAGCTGCTGTAACTTTGCTCAGATTCACAGACAGTAGAACAGTGGCTGCTGGGGCTGGAGGGAGGAAGGAAACGGGATCAGTGCATGGGTGTGGAGTTTCAGTTTTGTGAGGTGAGAACGTCCTTAGCTTGGATAGTGGAGAAGGATGACACAGCAATGTGAATATATTTAATATCACAGACCTGTATGCTTAAATACCATTAAAGTAGGAACTTAAAAAAAACTATAGTTGCCTACAGTGGAGCCATAAAGTCAAGAAATCCTACTATAGGATTAATACTCATCAGAAAAAGAGTACACAGAGGAATCCCTGTCCTATGTAAGACTGATCATTGGCTGACAGTGAATTTTTAGGATATTGATTCTTAAATTTGAAAAACAGTAGGAGAAACCTTTTTCTAAAACAAAGAAGAAATCCTCAAACTTTCTGCTAGTTCTCTGATAGTAGACAGAGAACAGAAAGATCACCACTTAAAGGGGAAATAAACCAGGCAAGGCCACAGCTGCCCGAGGCAGGATATTCAGTGTCCCCTCAGCTACAGATGAGTGTGTCCCAAAGGGGAAGCCGCTGGCACTGGATGAGGCTGAACATCTGAATGTTCACAAGAGCATTTTGGAAGCAACATCCATCATATCCATGCCTCTGTCCCTCTTGCAGAATAGACTTCATTAAGTGTGTCTCTCTGGCCACCAGGAGACAAGACTATGATACCTAGTCTGCAGACCCTTTTGGCTTCCTGAAAGATGTCTTTGACATCATTCTTGGATTAGGTCATCTGGGAAACCTTCTGTCTGGTCAGTGTCCTCCCTGCTTCCTATATAAATAACAAGGTTGACATGTATCAGAGATGAGTTCCTACTTGTTGGATGGATCTGCAACATCTAGATCAGTGGTTCTCAACCTTCTTAATGCTGTAACCCTTCAATACAGGTCCTCACGCTGTGGTGACTTCCAAACATTAAATTATTTCATCACTACTTGATAAATGTAGTTTTTTCTACTGTTACAAACTGTAATGTAAGTATCTGATATTCAAGATCTCTGATATGCAACCCACAAGGGGTGGGTCTCAACCCGTAGGATGAGAACCACTGATCTACATGAATCAAAATCTTTTTGGTTACATGTGACCAAAATCCATCTTGAAATGCTTAACACCCAAAAAAAGCAAATCAGTTTTTATATGCTGCAATGTCAGCGTCAGCTTCCTCCAGCGGCTCAAATCATGCCACCAGCACCCCATCCCCATTTCTCCTCCATTCTCTTTCTCCACAGCTCACTCTCATTCACCTGCTCTTTCTGGAAGTCCCGCTTTGCGTGGCGGTCCTTGGCGCCATATAACCGTACCATCCTTCTTCCTAGAGATCAATCCCGAGTTGATTTTTCTCAACAGGCTTTGTTCTCAAGCCTGTCCACAAGCTACTAACATGCTAAGGGTCGGAACACCCTGAACTAGTTGTCCACTTCTAAAGCCAGAGCTGGGGGGAGGGGGGTCCACCACCAGAGCCATAGGCTGAACGTGACAGTGGAGCTGGCCCTTGGGAGAGTAAGTGGGCACTGTTACCAGAAAGGGAAATGCATATAAACTGCCCAAGACACATTTTGTATAGACAGCTTATAGGCAGAAGGGTCTATTTTCTCTCACCTTTTGAGAGCATAGTTCATCACAGTAGTGGAAGCTTGAGGCAGCTGGTGGTGCTGAATCTGGTCAGAAAGCAGCCGTGAGTGTAGATGCTTCACTCGCTTCCTCCTTTATTCAGCCTGGGACCCAGACATTGGTATTCTGCTGCCTATATTTGAGATGGGTTGTCCCACCTCAGCTAAACTTCTCTGGAAATGCCCCCACAGACATGCTCAGAGACACATCTTTGAGGTGTGAGAAAGGCATGAGAAGCAATCCTGGTTTTAGGACCCTGCTGAACTACCCTTTCCCGGGCTCAGTACCCCTGTAGTTGGTGACCCGCCTTCAGATCACTTAGTGTGTGGCCTGTAACTGAGTCCCTACGCATGAGACCGCCAACATCTTTCCCTTTGAATCCAAGGGTGTGCTCCAGTCCACCAGCTCCCCACCCAGAGAGAAGGGCCAACCACAGGGCTGCAGGGACGGTGCCCTATTTTGGAAAGCTCACCTTTTGGAGATTTCAATCTCACCTCCTTCCCCCTGCCAAGATTCAAAGCCTTAACCTTTTTATTCCCTTCCAAGTTATTTTCTTCATTTGTCAGGTCCCTGTGGTGCTGTGTGGTGCTTGCTGAATGGTGTTGGTTTGTTATTTTCACTCTGTACTGTGCCCTGACACTTCCCAGAGGTGCGGGCACATTCTAAAATAATGATCTCCCCATAGCCTAAGAAGTCTGACCCTCTGCAGTGGTGTGAGCAGCTTTGGGCTGGGGGAGGGGCTGGAGGTTTTTTGTTCCCCACCACCACCACCTAGGGCTCAAGGAGGGTGTAAAAGATCTGAGAGAGCAAGCCAAAGGTAGGGAGGGGTGTTGAAACCTCAGAGGTCCTGGCCTGAGTGGTAACATCGGGCTCCACTCAGGTGAACTAGGTAGAGGTCACAGTCCGGTATGGAAGAGTCCTTCTGGACCCAGCACAGTGAGGCAGGCCTGGATCCTCCTCTTAGGGCCAGAGCAGGCAGCAGGTCACCCCCTTTCAGTCTTGTGTTTCCTCTTCACCTGTGTTGTCTGATTGTTCCACATCCAGGGCTTTACTCCAGGGGTTAAAGTTTCTAACTTCCCTTCTTTTTATTTTTTCCCCATTTATTTGTTTGTTTGTTCATTCATTCATTCATTCATTCATTCATTCATTTACTTTACATCCAGATTCCAGCTCCCCTCCCCTCCTCCAGTTCCACCTTACAACCCCCCCCCCCCCCCCCCCCCCCTTTTCTCTTCAGAGAAGAGGGAGCCCCCCCCCCCCCCCACTGGGTCCCAACCAACCCTGGTACCTCAAGTCACAGCAGGACTAAGCATGTCCTCTCCCAATGGCAGCCCAGCAAGGGGGAAGGGAACTAAAGGCAGACAACAGTCTGAATTCTCTTCTTTAAGGAGACTCGTCAAGATACTATGGGGTAAGGGAGACTCCAGGTAACAGGGGTTAGGACAAGGGGCAGGGGCATTGCTCTCTTGGGACAAATTTTTTTCCTGTTGCTTCCCTGGACAGGACCTATTTGACCCTGGATCAGTAATCTCTTTCACGGTCAGGTCTCTCCCACAGACTGCCTTGGCTTTTCTCCACCAGGACCAGAAATTTAATTTGCAATGATTTCCCCTGGCCTGAGCTAAGGCTCTCTTGCCCTGTATTTCTGGCTGCTGCTAAAGTGGGCCCTCCCCTTCCAGTCTCCTTTCAGATTCCTTGGATAAAATTGATTCTCTGTGAGCCTCTCACTGAGATGCAGCTTAGAGAAGTGAGGCCAACAAACCATCTCCCTCATCGGATGAGCTGTGCAATTAAGCCTGGAGATCTATGTGTGCGCATGTGTGAGTGTGGCTTACATGGCCAATGAAGGTATAGAGGGAAGGGAGATGGCTCTCTTAACTAAGAACTGTGATGCCTTTAGAGACACCTGCTGAGTTCCTCCAGGACCAGCTGGTGCAGGTGATAGTGGCAGGCTCCCCTGGGGCTTCTGTGCAACTATCTCCCTCCCCTGAACGTGGGTGGGTCAGGAGGGGCTGTTTCACTAGTCCGAAGGATCAGGAATAGATGTAAAACTCATATTCAAAACATATAATCCCTTTTCTCTCTTCCTCTGCATTCTTCCGCAGCTGCAGATAAATGTTGCAGGGTCCACATCTTAGCTTTCTGTGTCTCTGTGTACCTTCTCTGAAGTTTTCTGCACTGGGCTCCCAGTGGGATCACTTCCTTCCTACTGTTCTCCTGGTCTCCTATCCAGACTTTCCAGAACCTGACAGCCTGTGCTCTTCTGCCTCTCTGATTCTCCCTGCTTGTCGGGTTACTTTTCATTCAAAGCTAAGTGGTGTCTTCTCCAGGAACTCTGTGTACTATCCTCTCCACTGCAGTCCCCAGTACAATTTGAGTCCACCATCTCAAGTCACCAGGCTGGGTAGTAAGGACCTGGCGTGTTATCAGTTACTCATGGCATGACCTAGAGACAGGTCTTATTTTGTTGTTGCTTTGCTTGTTTGCCTGGTTTCAATAAAAAGGGCGAATGGTCAACAGCATTTGGTCCAAGGTTCATGAAAACCACTAGAAACAAACAAACAAACACCAAAACAAACAATAACAACAAAACCAAAACCTTATTTTTAGCCTCTGTATTCTTGTCTCTGGAAAATGGAACATGAAATAATATGTCTAAAGGCTCCAGTACAATGACAGACACACAGTCGAATCTTTGTTTACATGTTTCTCTCCCCTCACAAAAGTGCAGCATTTCCCCAATGGGACTACAGCACTATGAAGAGAAGAGACTGGATGCACTTAATGTCTGAGTCCCCTGTTCCCAGCCTCGAGCTTCCTTCAGGTTAATGTTTAAGAGTGTTGTTTGTGATCTTTGATCTAGCTCCTACTAACATCCCTGGGGGCTTTTCTTTCACTGCTTCCTCTTCGGTTAGTAACATCCACCCAAACATCCAGAGTCCTTCTAACATCCTCCCAAACATCTAGAGTTCTTCTAACATCC
>NW_021627830.1:0-15066 GCF_004785775.1 Grammomys surdaster
GAGAGAGAGAGAGAGAGAGAGAGAGAGAGAGAGAGAGAGAGAGAGAGAAAGAGAGAGAGAGAGAGAACAGGATGTCACCAAAACTATTAGCATTGGCTCTTTATTGTGATTTTTTTCTTTAGCCTTAATTGTAATGTGTGAGATTTACAAATAACAAGTATGTTTTGTCCTTACCATTGGGAAAAGTCAGGTTGGTTTCCATTTGATAATTTACAAACCAAACCATGCTGAAGATCTTGTTACTGTTCCCTAAAGATAGTCTCTTCAGAATACAGCCTCCTCTGAGGTCCTATGTATGTGTCAGTGGCCAAAGAAATAAAGACATCTGCCACCAGTGTTACAGACATAAAAGAATGGTAAGGCCCTTTCTGGGGTAGTCTCTGGCCACACTTCTCAGCCCTGGGTGCATCCTAGGAGGTCCAGCTGAGCTTTGGCTATACATTTCCTCCCCTACTGCTCTCCCTCCTGATCCTGATCCTCCCCTCCCCTCCTGGTGCCTCAGCTTTCATCTCCACAAATTCTATTCAGCAGTGAGTCCCTGAACTTTCTAATTGAGATCAGAGATAAATATAGTGGGGAAGGCAGGCAAGAGAGGGAGGAGGCTTCGTTTTAATTTGCCACATTTCCCATTAATAACAACTTCTAATTAAAAAGTCTCCATCTCCCAGCCCAAGTCCAAGAGAAAAGCCTCCACAGGTCTGCCTGACTGGGACCTCTGTGCCAGTGAGTTCACAGTGCAGATTTCTGTACCAGCTGAGCCCTCATTGTCAGAAGCCATAATTAATCTGGGGGAGGGGGATATATCACTAAAGACCATAGCAGATCTCCAAGAGGGGCCACACACCTTCACTGGGCAGTGGTACCTGCTGCTATTTTGTTAGAGCTTGTCTGGCAAGGATGAACCACAAGACAGATGTTCAGGCGAGTAAGGAGTATTTCAACATGGTTGAAGCTTCATGTTTAGGGCGACAGAAGGGCCGAACAGTACTATGGAAAAGGCAGCTTGTTCTTATTATTCTAGGATGCACCAGCATCTCTTTTTCTTTTTCTTCCAGAGTCTCCTCTTCAGAGAGTCACGTGTATACTGTGTGTGTGTGTGTGTGTGTGTGTGTGTGTGTGTGTGTGTGTGTAGGACTGGCTGTGTTGCTGATGGAGGTGCAATGGCTCTTAACAGTCTAAGACAGACAGTGGGACGTGCCACTTAGTATTGATCTAAACACAAGTTAATTTTTTTTTCCCCTCCAGAAATACTGTAAATGCCTTGGTTACTTGCTGAACTGAAGAAAACACTCTAAATAAGCTCCTGTGAATAAATGAAGGCTGAATGAACAGAAATATCTTTTGAGGACTTTCAGTCATCTGCCTTTACCTGGCTTCTCAGCACCCACACCTAGTAAGGGTAGGTAGCAGGATCTCAAATCTAATCCACCCAAATACAACTTGGGACCTGTCCCTCACACAGCCCTCTTCTCAGTTCAGAAGGCTTCTTTTCATGCTTAGTTCTGCTCTTCATCTTGCATGCTGCCTCCCTTAGCCACAAGACATCATGTTGCCTCTACATTCAAGATACATCCAGAATCCAGCAGAAGTCTCTTTTCCTGTAACTGCTGGGACCCTAATCAGCATGGCCATCATCTTTCTGCTCTGGTACAGCCAGGCACTTCTGTATGACAAGGACACAATCTGAGAGATGCATCACTGGGAGATTTTGTCATGGGTTTTCACTTACACAAACCTAGACAGTACAGATCAATCACTCAGTGCATCTTGATGCAGTCAAGAGATGTGCTAAACACAAGATGGATGAGGCTGTGATACATGCTAGGACTCTTTTACAGTAAACTCTTTATACAGATGCACCCATGTGTATAGAAGGAGTATGCTAAATGAATATAAAGAGTATGATGTAGTGAAAAATAAAAACCAGTAACAATGTTATATGACCATTACCATTATGCCTTATGTATATTCATAATTGTCAGTGTAGTGGGTTATCTGCATCATCACATACATGGATTGCCTTATGCTGTGATATTCAGTTGACTACAACACCATTAGGTGGTAGAAATAATTCAGATTCATTAAAATGCTCTAAGACACCCACAGACTGTATGCTTGTTCTTGACCAGAATGATACATGGTAAACTCCACATTTCATAGATTCCTAGCTATACTGTTTTCTTCCACATTTGTTCCTGAAGGTCCATTTTTAACCCAGCAGTGGGAGGGAGCCATGTAAAGCATAATTGACATGGTGTTCCTCTTATGCTCAGACCCCTTTAGCAGCATCCTTTCTTACTAGAACAAAATTTCTTGTCATTCTCTAGCCTCTTTTTCAGGTCTACCTGCCATTCCTTGACTTGTTTTAGACACATCTCTGCCTCAGGGTCCTGGTACTTTCTTAACTTTTACCTGGCAGACTCTTCCTCCAGATGCCTGTATGGCCCAATGTTTATCTCCGACAAACTACCTTCCAGCCAAGGTCACTCTTCCAGTCAAGGTTACAACTCCATTCCACTCTCACAAACAACCCCTTTCCTGCTTTATCTTTCATGGCATTTGACACTTTCTGACTCTTTTTCTTATCTGCACCTCTCTCTAACACCACTAGAAGGCTGACCACAGGGCAGATATTTTTATATCTACTTTGTTCAGTAAAAAGAACAAGGCATGGGTACATGTAGATGCCATAGAACCATTTGTTGAATGGATGAACACAAGGAAGCTGAATTGTCAAGTTCAAGTCAAGGCTTACCTACCTGGAAAGCACAGCAAATGAGTCCTAGCACTTGGGAAGAGAACAGATCTTCTTTAAAGGAACTAGAGTCTGAAATCTGGCTTTGTCATTTGTGAACCACAAGACTCCGGGTATTTGCAACTCTTCTAAGCTTCCACTTGCTTCATTTAGAAAATGGGGATAATGACAGTGTCTTCCTTATAGAACAGTGAGATAGGGACCATCAAAGCAATGGCACACAGTACTTATCACAGCCCAGTTTATAGAAAGGCAGAAGGGAATGTTAGCTGTAAGTACAGGTATGATTTTGTTGTCAACAAGAAATACCCAGTAGATCAGTAGACATTGTTGATGGTGAGGAAACGAGTGTAATCCTTCTCTGCAGAAAGTGGACTTAGTTCTAAGAAGAAACAAGGAGAAGATTCTGATCCAGACCTTGCAGTCATGCTATTTTGGATTCACTCTTAAATAAATAAATAAATAAATAAATAAATAAATAAATAAATAAATAAATATGAGAAAACCCCAGCATTTATGTCTTTCTGCTTCCTGACTAGAGGAACAATGTGACAACTACCTTACACTCCTCCCATGAAGGACTATATTCCCTCAAAATATGAATCAAAATTAAACACACACACAGAGAGAAAGAGAGAGAGAGAGAGAGAGAAACATACACACACACACACACACACACACACACACACACGCACACACCATAAACAAAGATGAAATGAGTATTAGTTAATGAAACTGCTAAGGTAATGGATGACTCAGTGCTCTTCCTCATGGTGATCATAGGTGAGAGCTGGTTTGTTTGGTATTGTTCTGAGGTTCGACACAGCATGGATTGGCAAGCTTATTGGTACATAGTCAGCTATGTAAATATTTTAGGCTTTGCAGGTCTCTGCCGTAACTACTTAACTATTGTAGCATGAATGGTTCTAAGAACAAATAGGTATATTTATGTTATGATAAAACTTTATTTATAAAACTGGTTAGAGGGCCATATGTGTCCCCAGAGCTGTGGGTTGATGATCTCTGGTTCATGGAATTCTTTCTAAAGATGGCTAGAAAGAAAAAGGTAAAATATATAAAAGAGGAGTAGAAGTGGGGATAAAGGATATAAAATCTATATCTATAATTGTTGTTCCCTTTAAAGAAGATGTTTAATCAGCCATGGCTTCTGGCTGAGCCTAGTGGACATCACTGCACAGAGTAGAGAGCTATCAGCCTTCACCTACAGATTTGTTTAAACAAATCTAGAGCAACTTGGCAGAGACATCAGAGGGTGTGTTCACATGTTGGATAAGTGGTTGATTCAGTTTGCAGGGACTTTCAAAATACCTGTTTATTGGGATATTCTAAGGTATGACATTCAGAAAAACAAAGTCACAGATTTGTTGTGTCTCCAATACTGGGTCATTGAAATTTGCACGCTGAGGACATTTTACTTTCTAATTATATTGCCAAGCCTATAGTGTGTATGCAGCCACAGGTGAAAGCCAACAAGGATGCATTGTCAACTTCACTTAGGATGCAATCCATCTCTGTACTCATCTGGGTATCTCATATAGACCAGACACTCACTGTCACCTGCAGCCACTGTCCTACTAATCAAATAGCACGAAGAATGTATAATTCATTTTCCATTTAGACAATAATGGCAAACATCTGGCACAGCAGCTTCTACTCCTCTCACCTTTGTGTGTCTGAAAGCATTGCTAATTGATCCCCACTGTTATGTTTTCTGAACCTTGGTCTCAAATAGGTAAGCTTTGGGGTATTTATAGTTGATGGGCACTGGATCAGCTGCTTAGTTAGAGTCAGATTAAACGTGATATCAAAGAATGGAGGGAAATGATTAAGAATGCCAAGACCTGAACCCTACACCCTTCTAGTATCTCAGTATCCCAGCATTCTTCCCAACATATTGCTTCAAGCAGCGATCATTAGTTTGTTGGAGTTCATCATTACTGATTTATAAAGTTCACGGCAATAGTGTACAGTTTTTATAACTTTCTAGAAGTTTACTAGGGAACTATAAGCAGACTGTTGGTGGTCATGGAATCTCTACTTCATAACCTGCTCAGAAAGACTCAACATGTCACTTATTAGCATCTTTGACATTAAAAGGACCCTGTAGTTCAGTGGTAGAGCACTTGCCTAGTATGTGTGAGGCCTTGGCTTCTATCCTAAGTACCACAAAATATATTATGACATCATAAAGAGATTAGATACTGGAAATGACTTGAATCTTCCGGGGACAAGCACACCATAAGCCAGGCATTAGAAAATGTGGAGTGATAAGTTGATAGGTATGATTTACCAGACATTTGCCTATATACCTGGCTTACCTGTGATTATGATCAAGTGGGACAATAAGGCTGACAGACTGGTGTGTGTGTGTGTGTGTGTCTGTGTGTGTCTCTGTGTGTATCTGTGTGTGAATTCTGGTGAAAGCATGAAAGTGCCAATATTAGCCATATGTCAGAAAACGTTGAATACGGAATCGAAGCAGAACAAGGCTAGGCTCTGTAGTGGGTATGTTTGTAGAGCTGGGCTGAGCCCATCTGGAACATCCTGTAGAAGAGTGCATATGAAGATTTGTGCAATAGCATGGGAATAGTCAATATCCGGTCACAGAAAATAGAACTTAATATCAACCCCCAAAAGCCAAGGCAATGTTATAAATGGCAGAGCAGGCAGGTAGAGCAGCTGTCAGTAGTGTTGTTTGTATGGTGGAATTCTTATAGTGTGCTGGTTAAGGAGTGCAGTCCAGGAGTAAGACAAGTAAAAATGGAAGTCCTGTCTGCATCTCTCTCAGTTCAAATGTGAAGGCATGATGGTAGCCTGGGGTTTCTCAGCTTGGCTTGTTCATGTGCTGGACCAGATAATTCTCCATGTGGGTTTGCCCCATTTATCAGTATTCCTGTTTTCTATCCATTAGATGCCATGTGTACTTGCTCTCTCACCCCTTAGGTGTGATGACCAAGAACCCAGAAATTACAAATATCTCTGGAGAGCAAATCACCCCAAATTAGAAACCATGACATAGCTTGTTGAGTTGTGGTACACAGGGCATGTTATGAGGTCCAGACTGGAATGAACAGAAGACTCCTGTGGCTTTAAGTCCCCTGGGCCCAGACTATATTCTGTGGTCTTTGTGCTCAAGGATCAAGGCTACTCCTGACATGCAGAAGTTGCTTGGATTGCACACACACATGGATGAAACAGTGATTTCAGAATCATCCCGTGAACCTAGTCTTGCAGATGGATGAGAGGTACGGAACATGAATCATCAATATGGAAGAAGGAACTGGAAAATGATGAGTTCTGGAAAAACAAATGAGCCTGGGAGTCAGGTCCCTGAGTCATGGATGCAAAAGGTATTCAGGAGTGGACCAAGGGGATTGAACTTGTATTTGAGATAGATCCAGGAGGCCAAGTTGCCTGGCTCTCATCTTGGCCTCACATCCTCCTTTCCTCTGCACAGAGGAGGACAGGCTACCTTCACAGTTTCACTTCTCCCAGGCCAGCAGCTGGGAGTACACCCACCAGCTAATGGAGCCTTTCAAAAGGGGATCCAGCACAGTTCCTTACCAACTGAGTGGGAGATTTCAATTAAAGGACCATTACTCTGAAACTCTATCCAGGCCCAGTTCCCATCTGCTAGCAGAAGGCTTTTCTTTTTCAGGTCTCAGGTCTTACTCTGTGGTTACAGAACAGGCCTTTCACTGGGGCCCATCGCCTTCACTAAAACACAGCAGATGCTGCCGATAAACAAACATATTGATCATACAGAGATGGGATGTCAGGGACTTAATTCATGAATGAAGTGCGCTTTAAGAGTGCCCAGTGGGATCTGGCTCCGTTTAAAGGGCCAGCAGCTTCTTGAGTCTTCTTGAAGTATACTCTGAAAGGGCAGGTTAGGATAATTTTCTCCGCCCTTTGTCTGTCCTGTTGCAGCAAGGTAGAACCTTCTGCTCATGGATACTACCTTATCAACTATGCTACCTTTCTCACTGAGGATCTTCTCTGTAATATGGGCCTTGTTAGATGAGTCTTGAGTGGATAAGTTTCTAACAGAATAAGAGCTGACCTAACGTAGTGGAAGGGAAAGGGAAAGGGGCTTTCTCAGGCTTCCTAACTAGGTTCCTTACTCAACTGACATAACAGCCCTCTCTCCTAACAACCAAACCTCCCCAAAGCAAATAGCCACATGTGGCTATTTAAATTCTAGTGAAATAAAGTGAAGGAAAATTGAAATTTTATATCCTTTGTCACTTAGGGGCATGCAGCTACCATGGGACTATAGAACATTCCCAGGTCTGCAGAAAGACTTGTTAATGCTCCCCTGGGGATTGTACAAAAAGAAAGAAGGAAAGCCACTTCCACTAAGTACTTGAAATCCTTGCTATTCAGTGGATGACCATAGGTAGTCTTTCTGGGCATGAAGACTCTAAGGCCCCAACCTAGACCAGCTGAGTCTGAGTATGCAGTTGGACAAGATCCCTGAGTGGTCAGCGTGCAGCCTACAGTTCGGAAAGCACTGCTGTAGACCTGTTAGAGGAAATGGAAACTATGCAGGAGAATTAAATGAGGCACCCTGTGAAAGTGCTTCCCAAGTCAAGAGTGCCTGATAAAGATGACTCCTTAGTCAACGTCACCTGCTTCTACAGAAGGACAGAAGTCTGCTTTTTTGCTGGGGGCCCAGTGTTTTCTGTGTACTCACGGGTAGGATTTGCTGTTCTTTACTAAAGGAGACAACGTAAGATCAAGAAGGGTACCCACCTCTGCTCTGGGCACGTGGGCATGTCATGCTTCATCTCAAAGCATGAGCTGGAAAACAGCTCAGAAATGAGCATCAGCTTATTTAAGTTCCACATGCGATCAAGGAGCTGGGAATCTGCATTAAACCCTGTGCAGGGTCCACTGTGAAGGTACCCAGATCGGGTGTACCCTGCAGGGGAAGCCAATGGGAGAGTTAAGCTCTTAGGAAAGGAAGTCATAAAACAGATTGGTGAGAAGACTGGTTTAATGCAGTGTGGCGAGGAAAACGGAAAGAACAGGTTCTAGTGGTGGTGGGAACCAAGGGCACGTGTCCAGTACGGAAGGGTGCCAGGAAGGTTAAGTCAGATGAAAGGCATTACTTGGCAAAGGCTGGGAGGCAAGATGCTGGTGTGCAGTAAGAGTGACTTGGGTGGCAAAGAGGGGTGAAGCTATAGGATGAATTGGGCATGCACGGGGCCATTCATTTTATGGTTCCATTTGGGTTCAAAGGATGAGGGAGGGTCATTGGGGTTAGGAGTGGACAGGAGTTCAGTCTTAAGATTGTATCTGTCATGGTAAAAAGCTAGTCTGTTCTGAGAAAGCTACCAAAAGGTTTTAGGCAGAGGAACTGTGAGGCTATCTTTGTAAATCAGAGAGGAAAGTGGGAGCCGCTTTGTGGCGGATCAGCTGGAAAAGAAGTGGTGTACTAGCCCAAGGAGAGAGGGTGCAAGCCTGCACCCTGCAGGGGGAGCTAACTGGAGAAGCTAAGCTCTTAGGAAAGGTAGTCATGCATCAGCATGTTCTCTCTGTGTCTCCCTAGTTTTCAATTGGTGACTAGATTTTAAAGGCTGGAGTTCAGGTTTGCTTGGGCTTGAGACTTTCTTCGCACAGTGTGGAAGTCCTCCAATCCATGAGACACAGTGACAGCTGCTATTGAGGACACTTTGTTGCCCGATGCATCTTCACTATTACTTACGTCAGAGCTCCCTACCTCAAAAGGCCGATTTCCATAGCTCATCCATAGAAATTGGAATGGGAACAAGTGAGCAAACCAACTTAGAGAAAAGTAGGATGATATTAATGAAGATAAAAGATGTACTGAATGAAATTAAAAAACCAACGTACACTAGAGAGTATGAATAAACTCTGAAGGCTGCTCTTTGGAAAGACTTGTAAAAATATATGAACCTGCTTCGAGCGTCTGATTAAGGGAAAGGAGAGATATTAATGAGAGAGAAAACAGAGATGGTGTAAATTAATTGCCTCAACAAGATCATTGGGAGTAAATTATAAACACTGTGCTTGAGATTCAAGAGCCCCTGGTCTCCTTCCCACACTGGTGATGGATCCGGTGACTCCCATCCACGCTGAATCCTCTATTCCTTCAAGCTGGAGGGCGCCGGCCATCCTTCATTATTCTCAATCTTCTCTCCAGACTAAAAGTTAATTTTTATTTTTATCATTATTAGTGACTCATATTTAATATGCTTTTCTTCTGTATGCCAGACACTGTTAACTATTTTGTACATATTTTATAAATTTAATCCTTCCCTGAATCAAACCAGGCAGATCTGGACCTTTCACGGGTGAGAAAAATCAAATTTACTATGATAGATTAATTTGGATCAGGCCCCCACATTTTCTAAGAGCTTTCCTATGTGGAAGATTGCTTCTTGACCTGGTACACTCACAAACCTCTATGTGGTTTGGCTGGCACCTCCTCCTACACAATGGCATCCTTTTCTGGAGTATGTTCATAGCTCTTAAAGATGGAAGCATAGGGCCAGGGCGTACACTTTGGCCTTACGTTTTATGACCTTGCCCCTCAGATGCCATCATGGGGAAGTACAGATGCTCCCTTCATCTGAAATTTGTCTCTCTAGTCTTTTTGCTGTTCACTGTGGCCCAAAACCATTGAATGGAAAATTCCAGAAATAAATTCACCAATTTAAACTTGTATGCTATGCTAAGCAGGATAATGAAATCTTGTTCTATCTTGTGACTATCACATTCAGAGCATAGGTCAGCCCTCTTAACCAGTGTATACATGATGTATATGCTACCCACCTGTGAGTCCCTTGTAGCTCTCTTGGTTGTTACATGTGGTATCTCAGTGTTCATGTATCTAATGTTACATCCCACTCTCTTTGCCACTCACCTCATTCCATCACAGAGACGTCATCATAAGAAGGGTAAGTATAGTACAATACTATATTTTGAGAGAGAAGGGGACTACACTCATGATTTTTATTACAGTGAATTATTATTGCCATTAGTCTTACTTGGTTTCTGTATTAAATTTTATCAAAGGAAAAAAAAAACATGGTGTATACTGGGCCCAGTACTATCTGCAATTTCAGATATCTTCTGGGAGTCTTGAAACACGTCAGTGGATTAAAGGGGATAGTAAAACTTCCAGGAGTTCAGTTTATGTTTCTTTAAAATAAGGCAGTCCAACTCCTGAGGGACTAGGGGATCTAAGCAAGAGGTAAAGTGTTTACCATGCGAGCATCAGGATCTGAATTTGATCCCCAGTACCCATGGGGTATTGCCAGGAAGGCAGAGACAGATGGATTCTGGGGCTAGCTGCACAGTTAGCCTGGCCTACATAGTGATCTCCTGGTCTCAGTGGGAGGCCAAATTTCAATAAACAAGGTAGATGTCTCCTGAGGATTGATACTTGAGGTTGACCTTTGGCCTCCAGACATACATACCTGCACAAAAGCATGCACATAACTCTTGAACACACACACACACACACACAAATACATTAACATACAAGAGTTGGATTGAGTTTCTGTGGTTTGAAACTCTTTTATAGCTCTCTTTGTACATGCTAGTTTTCAGTCTTTGTCCCTAACTCAGACAGCCTGGCATCCAGTGTCAGTTAGGCATGTGCACTTCAGTGCTATGCTTCTTACTTGCATGGAAGCTTTAGATCCCCCTAAATAAATAGAGCAGCACATGAATTACCATTGGGGGAAGCACGTACTAAAGGCGTATAGCAACCCTGGTGCCTGTAGCTCTCACCCATTCTGACCTTCTCTGCCATGACTCTCTCAACGGGGTCAAGGCAGAAACACCTACAGGGATCTATAATCTCTGTTTGTCCATATTACCAGGATGCCCAGAGCCCATTTCTAAGGATCATCCATTCAAATGTCCTTCATCCTCTCTCCCCAAATTGCATCCATCCCATGGACGTACTCAGTCCGGAAGGATACTCTGGATGTGAGACACAGAAATCAAGTTTGTTTGGATTTGTTTATTCAGATGGGATACAGAGAGGGGGCCATGGAGAAGTGGAAAGGTGAGAGACTGTTAAACTACTCTCCAAAGTCTGTCTCCATCTTTGTTCCTTCTGGTAATGGAGAGGAGTTTTGGCTGACCCCATATCTGCAGATTCAGCACATCTAGGACTGAAAATATTGGGAAAGTTATATCTGTATTAAACATGCACAGATGTTTTTACTTGTCATTTCTCCTAAATAATAGGGTATAACAGATATTTCCATAACATTTACATTCTATAAGATATGAGTAATCTAGAGATGTCATACAGCACATGGGAAGATATATGTGGGTTCTGTACAGACTTCACACTTCTCGCATGATACAGAGCTTCTTTGGATTTTGGTATCTGCAAGGGATTTGCAACTCTTCATGGACACTGGGGATAGCTGTACTTCCTGCCAACTACTTTTGAGGCATTCCCGAGTGGCTAAAGATGATTGGAGAAAGTTCTAAGCAGCCGATATAGAATGTGGCTTCATTGACATATGAATGGAAATAGAAGACACAGGCAATGGGTACAATTCTGAAGGGGGAAAGATATTAAAGAGGGAGATGGCTTAGGGTTGAACATTTAGGAAACACAAGCCAGGCAGACTAAGATGCTCTGAGTGACTAAAAGGCAATTGGCAAAATTGTAGGAGTAGCTCCAGAAAATTGTGAGGCTTGGCAAGAAAAGGAAAAAGGTAGTGGTGGGGGGAGGGGATATTTCATTAAGGGAATGGTTAAGAGACTCAGATGCACTTGGGAGCACACTAAGATGAGGACAGAATAGCCTACCCAGACTTAGCAGCCTGGAGGTCGCCAGTGATCTTAGCAAGAGCTACTGACAGAGTGGGAGAGAGGCTCAGATTCACACCACAATGAAAAAATGCAGAAACGTGGGCATTAAAAGATTGAAATGTGGATGCACTGGTTGGTAAATAGCTACCACAGCAATCTCCACCAAGCTCTCATCTCTCTGTTCACTGTCTTCCCTTCTTAGCTTACCCAAGGAGCTCTATGTGGTCCATTAGCCAAAGGGAACCTCTCAGCCAGCCAAGGAGGAACCTCTCTCAGTTGGTTCCTTAGTCTGCAGGCTAAGTATTGTCAGCTAAGTAGCGTTTCTAGAGAGAAGCCATCTTGAAGTGGGTTAAGAAAGGATTTATAAATGAGGAGACTGAGACAATGATAAAGAATAATTCACCATAGAGTCTGACTTCCAAAAGGAAGAAGAGAGAGCTATGGAAGACTCTGATGCCAGGTCTGGGGGTCTTAGTGCATGTTGGTTCCTTTTGTAGCTGAGGGGGTATACTTGTGTTTGCTTAAATGCAAGTGGAAGGATCTCAAGCAAGTAAGCTTGCTCTAAATAGATGGATACAAACATATAATTTATCTAACCATTGAAATTTTAAGCTTTTCAGTCAAATCAGTGAGTCTAGTCTGAATATCCACCTGAAGAACTCAATTGACGTAAGTTGCCTCCAAGTGAAATTCTGATCCTGAGTCTTAACATTGAGTTTCTAAGCCTCTCAGCTTGTGGACCAGCTTCTAGACTCTGATGAAGTCATCGATCTATTTGCTAACCTTGGGATATCCACTGACCTTCTATTAGCTCTCCCAGGCCTTATCCCAACTTTCTTACTAGACATCTGTTGGATCATTTAAGCATCCCAATTTAGACCAACCAAAATTACTAGCCAATATCCACATCATATTAGCTAATCTGTTAACTTGACAAGATCTCCTTCTGGCATGTCTGTGAGGTCATTGCTAGATTAACCAAGGTGGGAAAAATCTCAAATGTAGGTGACACCATCCCATGGGTTGAAGTCCTGGACTAAATGAAACTGAGACAGTGAACTGAGGACCAAATTCATCTCTCTCTCTGCCTCCTGGGAACAGATGCTTTGCCTTCCCTACCATGATGGACTGCACTCTCAAACTGTCAGCTAAAACAAATTCTTCTTTATTTATGCTGCCTTTGTTGCATATTGTGTCATAGCAATGAGAAATTGTAAGTAAGAAATTAATACACAGAACAAACCATACTTGCTTCTTGAAGACCCTGGAGATGCTGTGCAGGTCAATGAGTATCAATAGGATACAGACCACACCCTCAAGGACTCATCATGTAAAGGACAGACAAGACAGTGTTAAACCAACCTGAGCAAATATAAGGGATACTGCACCACACACCATCGTAAATGTCAACAGGACAGTGGGAGCCCAGAGCAGAGGAGACAGGTTCTCAGGGATGACAGGCACTGTCTGCAATGTAATCTGACATCCATCTCCCATCACTCTGTGCAACTGCATTCACAGTTCGTATGTGAAGAAGCTGCATCCTAGGAAGTCACATCTGGACATGTCTTCTCACCCATCCAGCTGCATTGGGGTGGGGCTAGGTCAGGAAAACACCACTCCTAGAACTTTAGAACCCAATTCTAAATACAATTTTATATTCCTGAGACGTTATTGTGTAACCCTGGAGGTATAGCAATGTAAATCGGGCATAAAAGTAAGACATTTACTGATTATAAATCATAAAATTATTTAAAAACATTTGATATGCGTGTATTTTTACCACTTGAAAAGGAACAAATTTGTACATTAATGAGACGGATGTGCTTGTTTATTTGTGCATAGAGAATTAAATCTTGGTTCAATTTTTCATAGTGCTGGCTATAGAGTATCTTTGAGATTATCTTTTAAGTGATCAAGTTAGATTTTATAGTCATCAATGCTGACAGCACTATTTTACATAAATACATAGTACAAAATGGTATATTTAGATCCATTTTAGAGATTATTGGAAATTCTATTCTAATTCTAAGCCAAAATTCAGTGGATGATTTTTTTTTTAAAAGTGAAACTCAAGTCAGTAGCAGTCCTCACAATAAAACATTCTAATACAATATAATCAAAGATATATGGATTTGGTACTTACATACTGAGAGATGATGGTAGGAAAATATGAAAAGGTATTGCTTCCCCATAATCAAATTATTGTGCTTCTCTAAGATCAGAAAATTTCTTTGTATAATAAAAACACATAGCATATGATATCCTTTTTAAAAAGATTTATTTATTTTACGTACACGAATACACTATTGCTGTCTTCAGACACCCCAGAGGAGGACATCAGATTCCATTGGTTGTGAGACACCAGGTAGTTTCTGAGAATTGAACTCAAGGACCTCTGGAAGAGCAGTCAGCACTCTTAACCTCTGAGCCATGTCCCCAGCCCATTGTATGATCTCCAAGCTGAGTCAAGTATTCATTGGTGCTTCGTGGCATGGTGATTTGTATTGCGCAAGGAGTGGATGATGTGTGTTCAAAACCAAACTGTAGTGAAGTCATATGATGCAGTATGGGTAAGGGCTGCCAGAAGCCTCTCAGATGCATTATGTCTTTGAGCTTGGATTATTTTCTTTGGTTGTTGATTCTCAGAAACCCTGTGCTGTTGCCAAATTCTTCATAACCTCCAATTCAGTAATGTGTCTGGAGTCAGAGGCCACGTTTAAGAAAGGGCTTAGGTCTCTCAAAACAGAAAAGGTCTTTAGTGCTTTATTTTTTTTCTTTTGAAATGATCAAAGATGGTCTATGCCATCCTCTCCAAGAAAAGATTTTTTTTTTTTTTTGCACTATGAGGTTCTACATCATTGACTATAGGCTTATTAATTACTACAGTTAGATCTGGAATGTTCCTCAAAGGCTGGTGTGTTAGATGCTTCGTCCTCAGCATGGCCTATTGAAAAGGGGTAGAATCTTTAAGAGACAGGGCTCATGGGAGGCTTGGCGTCATTGGGACTGTGTTCTCAAAGGAGATGTTGAGTCGCCACCCTCTCTCTCTTTTGTTCGTGTCTCAGCCATTAGGTGAGGATTTGCTCCACTCTGTGCTCCCCGCCCTGATGCATTGCCTCACTACAAGGTCAAAAGCAATGGGGGGGGGATCAATTGACTGTGGACTGATACCTACAGTCCTATGAGCCAAAAGAAACTTTCCCTTTTCTGAAGTCAAGTTTCTCAAGTACTTTGTAACAGCAACGGGAAACCGATTGACATATCTCTTCTGGGATTCACATTCTAGGACCTCTTGGGCAGTTCTTCCACTATTTCACTCACTAGGAATGGAAACATAGGAGCTTAACTCTTAGCAGAGCATTTTGATACAGAAAAAACAAATGTCATTCTTTGTCCCAAAGGGAGCCACAGGCACTTTTTAACTGAATTTTCTCTGGACTCCTTTGTAGCTTTCTGCTTATGTTGACTCACAAATTCTC
>NW_021627831.1:0-26483 GCF_004785775.1 Grammomys surdaster
TCCTTCTAACATCCACCCAAACATCCAGAGTCTTTCTAACATCCTCCCGAACGTCTAGAGTCTTTATAACATCCACAGTCCTTCTAGAGCCATGTCTTAGTTTCTCACGTTTGCCTCTACTAGAATCCTCTTTGCTTTTGGGTAGGGCAAGTACTCTGTTTGCACTGTAAGACATTTAGCAACATCTCTGGGTTCTGCCCGCTGGTTGCTAGTGGTACTTGTCTCCCTTCTCCTCAGTTGTGACACTGAATAGTCTTTAGACATTGCCAAGCGTATCCTGAAGGGTGAAATCACACCTGGGTGAGAACTATTTCTGCCCCTCTCACTTTGCTATATCCTCACGACCTGTTGAAACCCAGGTCATCCCTCAGCTGGAGAAGCCTTTCCCAGGCCCCACAGTCTGATCCCTATAAGGTCCTCCCTATAAATCCCACGGCTCTCTGCACATCCCGTTCTCCCACTTCTCACCAAGCACCACTGCTGTTGTCTGCTTCTGTGTCACTCTCATCTGCTGTACAATGGCCTCTTCGGGAGAGAACTGGGGAGTCACTCACCCCTTTATCTTCAGTACACAGAACAGAGCCTGGAATAGATAGCTGGTGGTCAGGACGTGATGGAGAACTAATGGCAATCTACATGGATAGATGAGGAGGCAGGCATGTTGATAGATACATATGTATGTAGGTAGATGGGAGAGCAGTTGCATGGAAAGGTGAATAGGAGGATGGATAAAAATGTATGGATAAATTAGTACATAGAGGAATGAATAGGTGCATATTTTTTTGAATAGGTGGGAGGGTTGGTAGGTTAGTGAGTGAATGTAGAAATGACTGGGTGGATATACAAATGGATGTGTGGGTAAATGGATGGATAACCTGATGAGCAGATGGATGGATAGATAAATTGATAGAAGACACATATACAATTTTTGAGTATATGGATGTAGAGATGGGCAGGTGAAGATATTAAATTTATGATTTGAGCCAATGAATGACTAAATGGATGGACTTGTAGGTCTGATGAATGGATGGGAGGGTAGACAGTGAATGGGTGTACGGATAGATGGGTGAATCTGTTATATTAATAAATTAGTGGGCAGACAGATGGGTGCGAGGGAGAACGGAGGTATAGGTGGGTGGAATTTTGAGTTAATTAACCCTCTCAAAGGATGAAGAGAGTTCATGCACAGATAAATGATCAGACAGAATCCAAATGAATAGCAGATTGTATAAACAGCCAGTGGAGAAGAGTCTGTAATCTTTTCGAGTTTGTGTCCCCACTTGGACAACCTGGAGGGAGAGACTGAGTCAGTGTGTGCAGGCATTCTGAGGGTCTGGAATTATGAGGAGTCCAAAATCCCAACATCACCTTTATAGACGGTCCTTCTATGGGGATCGTTTGTTCCTTGGTTTCTCTGTTAAGATCTGACTGTGAAATGTTTGTCACAGGTCATGTGTTAGAATACTTGGTTCCTGGCTGGTGGTGCTGTTGTGAGAAGCTGGTTGATGTAGTTCCTTGAGGATGATAGCCCAGCCCTGCTTCCAGGGTAAGCTATCAGTTTCTTGGTTGATTTCATATAACAAGCAATGCCACGTGCTTTCACTTTGACAGCCTGTGCCTTCTACCATGTCTCCCCCCACCCATGATGAAATCATGAGTTCCAATTAACCTCTCCTTCTGGTGCTTCCATTGGGTATTTGGCGATAACCCCAAGAAGGTAATTGATACAGTTTTTCTTACATTCGGTTAAGACAGGTTCTTGTAGATTTTTTTTTTTTTTTGGTGTGTGTGGTGGATATTTTTTATTTGATTTTTTTGTTCCATTTTAGGGATAGAAATTGAGCTATGGAACAGATCAAAATCAATGGATGTGGAATCCAGCTTTCTAAACTCAAGGCTGCTTTTCCTCTGGGCAAAACATGTCTCAGTCCTTTGAAGCTAGGGTTCAAGACAGCCCGGCCAGGGTCTGGTCAAGTCTTATGTATAGCATCATAGACTTCTTGAAGTAGCTATGATCAGTTCCCAGGGATGGAAAGTTTTGCTTGGATTCCTGGTTCTACAAGATCTCATTGGTGGTTCTGGAAAAAGCACAGAAGCTTCTAACCTTCACATGGGAATAAGATCAGTTTTTTTTTTTTTTTTAAACAGGATTGATATAACAGTGAAATAAGGTAGCACATAATACACAGACAGCATATGTTTATATGTACCTTTTACTTCATATCTTTCTTCCACCGTATTACTACTGCCATCAGCGTCTTAGTCATTCATGGTCGTGTTCATCATCACCTTCTTGTATAGAGGAAGGACATGTGCCTCCATTTGGAATAAGAGAATTTAAGGGGCATATGAAGGATCACTTAGTTCTCATCTTCCCACAATGTGGACTGACTCAAGGGTTACAGGATAAAATTACTCCTAAGATCTTTCAGATAGGGAGTGAGATCTCTCCTCTTGAGGCCCTGTTTGCCCCTATCCACGATTCCAACCCTCCCTCCTCAGAGTCTGTATTGTAGTACTCTGCCTGGGAGCTACTTCTTCCCAGGGTGACTGTTTATTCTGGAGCTGAAGATCCTGATATAACTGTTCCTCCTTTGGGCCTCTATCGTTGTGCTAGGTAAGGTCTTACCTTGTTTATTTGTAGAGCATGCCTCCAGCCTTTCAAGTCTTCAGGAATCAGTTGCTCATTATTCCAGAACTGAATAAGGTAGCAAAGTCTACAGGAGCACAAGTAATCTGTGGAACCTATCACAGTCACAATATCCTTATCTGTAGAATGATGTCAGTGACTAAAGTCCTGGGCATGAATCTTGATGCCAACATAGAAATGATTCAGCAAGTGTTCACTTCCTTTGCTTCTTTTTGAGAGGAAGCGCCCTGGAGCCATGTATGTTAGGGCAAGGACTTTTCACCTTCGATTGCAAGAGGACAAAAGCTCCCTTGTTTAGGGCTGATCTCTAAGTGGAAAGAGAGTGACTAGGTGAATTCTAGAAAGGTCAGCAGCTCAAAATACTGCCCAGAGCTGTATCCAGAGTGCCACTGCCAGTTCCTGGGTGCTATTGCTGCTGGGCACAGTGTACCTGAATAGCCAGGCTCAGGACTAGAGCCTTGGTGTTAATCTGCTGGAATCAGCAATGCAAGACCTCATTGCTGGTGCAGTGCTTGGAGGAGCAAGGCGAGGAGGTGTTCCTAAATTAGCCCCAGAATACAAAGCTGGGGTCACACCTCAGAAGATGGGGGTCAAGTAAGGGAGCCGCTCCTGTTGGCATGCAGGGTGGCTCTCACGGGGTTGCCAGGAAGCTGCCACCTTTGCCTCTGTTTACAGAAAGCAGACAGAAGACCTGTGACCTAGAGGGCGCCCATGACTCAGCCAGGGACCTCATGCCTCTGGGGCTTTGGGGCTCGGAGCAAAGGCCCATTTATTTTCGTAGGGAGGGGCAGGGTGAGTAAATGAAGCTGAGGAGGGAGCGAGAAGGCTGGGGACAGGCAATTAAAGTCTCCCAGGCTGCCAGCCTCACTGATGCGCATCCTGTCCTCGCGCGCCAGAGAGGCCCCTTCCTTCATTAGCTGCTGAGCTATAGAAACTTCAGCACCTCGGAGTGGCCCGGAGAAGCGAAATGCTCAGGCTGCTTCAGGCGATGTGGGAACAGCTTTATAACATACGCGGAGGAGAACTGAGTCTCCATCCACGCAGCGGCTATTTCAGACAGCTAGGACTCCTCCAGGCCCTTCTTCTGAGCATATTGTCTTGGCCTAGGACTCTTCTCACTTGTCAAAACCGCTCCTTTATGCGCTCGTGAGGCTAGAGCCTGACACCCGGTGGGGGGAGCGGCTAGACAGCTACAGGTTTAATTCAATTAGCACAAAGGTCTGACTGATAGGGTCTGTTTGAGAGTGTGAAGATGATTTTGACTCACAGTTTCTCAGCACCAGGTTCGTTTCTCTAGTACCTCTGCACATGCTATTCTGTAAATCACTGAATTGGTAAGAGTCCCCTGGTTAGACCACTGGAGTTGCAGAAGGCTAGACCACGGAAGACAGGTAGAAAGAAGCACAGAGGGCTCTCATGAGCCTGATACCCAACCATAGGATCTCTATTTCATTTGTGTGATGCATTGGTCACCTAAAGGAGGTAAAACCAAACTTGGCACAATCCTGCAGAGTATGGAATATTCTAGATCCAGAATGGCTGCTTTCATCTTGGGGACACTATGGTTGCAGCCTAAACCTACAGCTGAAGAGAGGACATGTAGATTCTGAAGATGGCCGTGTGGCCTTGCAACTATTAAAGGAAGGGTGTGAGAAGCTGAGGGGCCAGCTCGCTCATTGGAGGTAGCTATCTATCCACATAAGAGGACCACTTTCTGGGCTGTGCTGACATATATATCCCTTGGAGGGCTCTGCTTGAGTTGCAGAGAGGCCCAGAGTGGGCAGAGAGATTAGAGATGCCTGGCTCCTTCTCTCCTGTCTCTAAGCGAGGATCATGGATACCTAGTGTGGAATCACAAGGCAATGAGCTAGCCAAACAGAGTGAAGATATCTTATCTCGAATATGAGGCTTTATGGGGGGGTCTGGGAACCCATGAGAACAGAGCGTGGTTTTTAAGAATTGTGCCTTAAAAAAAAAAAGTAAATGGTGTTGACGGTGTGTACACATTGGCAAGGTGCTCCTTGAGTGGATGCATTCCACAGTGGTGTGCAGGTGTGAGGTACAGTCATCCTCAGCGTGAGGGTGGGGAGGTGAGTTCAGGATTACCATCTGTCAGAGTAGAGGAGGAAGCCCTGCAGCTGATTTGAGCCCCATGCACACAGCTCTCTAATCTCTACAACCCCCCCACCCGAAGACATACAAGGCCCCAGATGAGGAGATATGTTTGTGGGCAGACCAGAGCTCTTTTGTTAAGCAAACACGGCAGCCTTCCATTTAGCAGAAATAGCTCTGGAGCAAAGAGACGAAGGGAGTATGTCCACAAAGCCATTTGCCGTTCAGGTGTCAGAAATAAATTTTACCACTGGAGTCTGTAGCATCTGATTAGTGAATTATTCAGTTGGGATATTGCGTTCCCTCTGACCTCATTAGTAACCCTGAGGTGAGAGGGGTGCATTAGAGTAACCACCAGGCTGTCACGGAGGAGCAGGGTAGAGGCATTAAAGTGGATTAAAGTGCTTTACCAAGAACTACAGCACAACTCATAAAAACAGTGCATTGTTAAACCGGGGCTCAGCAAATAAACAGGCAGACACCACTGCTGTGGGGGAGGGGAGGATATCAGGACCTTGGGGAGGGGAGCCAGTGGGGTTCAGTGTGACATTTCTTCCTGCCAGGCTCATGGCATCCAGAAGGTACATGGAGTCTAGGCAGAGCTATCTTTGGTCTCGTCTTTGTTACCTCCAGATTCTCTGTCCTTTCTGTTCTCTTGCACAGGAGAGTTGGCCACATTCAGAGTCAAGATCTTAATGGACATCTACTAGGTTTTAGCTTCCAACTAAATGATTCTTAATAAAACCGCTTGGGTCTGCAGGTGAGAAATAGAAGCAGCTGGAGGAATGGAAGAGACAGATGCTTGGTACCCACAAAGATGCAACTTTCCTAACTGAGCAACCTCCCACCTGCCCCTGCATCTGGAAGGTGAGCCAGAAAAGTCAAGTAGACTGGGGCTCAAAGCAGGCATCAGTTGATATGGGGCTCTAATTTTTAGTTGTTGTTCCTTCCGATGAGTTGGCATCTCTTTATGTGGCATGGCGCTTTGCCCACTGCAGATGCCATTCTCAGTCAACAGGAAGCTAGCTGAGCTGACCCTCCTGTCTGGTACCCTAGTGAGTGAATGAGAGAAACAATATTAGAGAAAGGATAGTTCTAATCCTGCTTCTGCAAGTGAAGGGCTCTCTAAGTGGCCTGCCTTCTGTTGTCCTCTGTTTTAGGGCAGCAGAACCTGTTGTGTGATCCCTGATGTAGAGGAATCATGTCTTTCCCAAAAAAGGATGGGTGAGTTTGATACACAGGATCTGATTCTGCAAGCTGCTGTCTCAGCAGTTGTTATCAAGATGAAAGCTCTGAAACACATCTCCAGTCATCGCAGAACTGCCCTGGCTGGACCATGGTTCACTGAGCTAAAGATGTTGGGGTCTGCTTTTTTGCTGACATGAATAGAGAAAACCTGGATGTCGGGGGATGGAGAACTGCCATGTTCCAGGTCTGGAATTAGCTGCAGAGACCAAGGTGGGGCTGAGGGCACCTCATCTTTCCTTTGTTTGGGGGTGGGGCTCCTGGCTGGAGTTCAACACTGTCCCCAGAGACACAAGCCCCCAGTTAGTGACTGGTATGTTTGCAATTGTTTGTTCAGCAGCAATTGCAAATGGATGCTAAAAGGCTTTGTGGTTCATTGATGGTCATGCTCCTTTCCAGACCATTCTTCATCCACTTCTTAGTCCAGCCACAAACTCTCCACTGGCAGCTCCCACTGATGTCTGCACTTGATGCTGGGTCCTAAATTCTGTCTGCTCACAGGTTCATCTACTCTAGCAATGTTGAGAATTAAAGTCCTTGCCATAGACAGTTTTAGAGAACTTCTTCAAGGGAGGGTCCTTACTGGCTTTCCTCTCTGTTACTTGCCCTCTGACTGCCTTCAATGGTAACTGGGTAGAGCATGTTCACATGGGATCTTTTAGAGTTCAAAGAAAAAGTATATTACACACACATACACACACACACACACACACACACACACACACGGTGCACATGCATGGATAATCACAGAGGAAATGCAGACACACATACAAACATAGGGAGAGTGTCACTGGGACATTGGGATGTCCAATGCCATTTCACTTTGGATTTGTGATTCACATATTTGGTGTCCAGTTTCTGCTTTCATTTCAAAGGTCAGATGTGGAGTGACTTTATCCTTTTATAAAGACTGCACATTCTGCAATGCAACTTAGGATAAAGGAGGAGGAAGCCAAAAGGATTTCTTGGCTTAAGATACTTATCTGCATATTTGACTCAACATGGGTAAAAGTATTTGTCACTTTTGTTATTGTTGAGACAAAGGCTTAAGGAAAGGTGGGCTGACTGTGGAGTTTGAGAGTTTGGAATCCATGGCAGGGAAGGTGTAACAGCAAGAGCTGGTGTGGCTGTGGGCAGCAAGAGTGTGAGTCAGCTGATCACTGTGTCTGAAGTCAGCAAGCAGGCAGATGAATGCTGGCACTCAGCTCCTTCCCTATGCTCCCCCCCACACTCTTTTTCTGTATTTAGTCTAGGCCCCCAGTGCATAGATGTCATTACTACATTCAGGGCAGGTCTTCCCTTCCTCAGCTAAATCCTCCTGGAAACACTCTCACAGACATACCCAGAGGTGTGCCTCCTAGGTGATTTCAAATCCAGTCAAGTTGACAATGAAGATTAATCATCACTATGAACCTTCGGTATTTTTGTTCAGTGAAAGAAGCCAGTCACAAAGGACCCTGTGTTACACAATCCCATCTGTGTGAAATATCCAGGCTACAAAATTTCAGAGGTGGAATGTGGCTGTCAGGCACGGGGGCAGGAACTTAGGGATGCTCCAAAATGTGACGACTAAAGATTGTGAGGCTTCTTTTTGAAGTGATGATCATGTTCTAAATTGACCACCGATGGTAGCCCAACTCTGTGATTAGACTAAAACCACAGAATTATACACTTTACATCACTGCCTTGTGTGGCGTGTGAATTACATCTCAATAAAGCTGTCAAAAATAATCTACACATCTTTTTCCCCCTGCCATTTGATATTTTTTCCTTTTACCTTCTCACACCGAAATGGGTACCTTTCATTGACTCCTGATGCTCCCTTAGAAAATGGAAAAGCCTACACAATGCATCTACTTTTGTTATTAGAATGCCCAGGATCCATCAGGCAAGTTATAGAAGAAAAGAGAGAAAAGAGGCAGGAAAAGATGTGTGGGTACAAACCCAGTGTCACAGAGAAGTTAGAATTTGAAAGCTGGACTCTTCATGTAACGCTGAAAAGTGATCCCTGGACCAGAAGAGAGGAGAATTTCATGCAAGTTCTTCATCAGTGTGGACTCACGCCTGGTTCTCTCCTCTGGAGACCCTGGCAGAAGTGTCTGAAAGTACGGCATGTGGGCAGACAGGAATTCTACCTGCTATTGCTACATCACAGTCTATGCCAAATGTAAAGCAGTGTGACTGTACTGTGCCCTTGGATCTGGAGGGTCAGCAATGAGCACATTAGGACTGTGTTGTCTCTATCCTCCAACATCTGTGACAAGCTGATCAGTGACAGACTGGGATCATCCAAAGCCTGTTGTTTCTGCGGCCTGCCTACTCAGGTCTCAGCTGGGGTCTCTGTAAGCATCATCTGTGGGGAAAATTTAAGAAGGCCGCCACAGCGGCAGGAGCCCCAGAGGGGCTTCCACCTCCGTGGCAGGTCCCACATTAGGGAAGAAGATCCTATGGTTCCAGCGGCCTAAGGGCTTTGGCGGTGGCAGGCCCCAGTAACACGAGGAAGTCTTTGGTTCCAAAAAGGTTTATTATCATGACGGATAATAGATGGATCTAGGCGTACCCCCCAAAACTCAGGGCAGTCCTGAGTTATATAGGGAGGGAGAAAGGGGGAGGATTGGGGGAGGATCTGGGGGAGGCATGTTTAATTTGCTCTGCCCTCTGGCCTTCATTAGTATGTAAATCCCTAGGGCCTGAGGCCTATAGCCTGGCCTATGTGACTCTATGGAGATGTGACTGCTTTTCAGGATCCTGGATGATGGGAGGGACCGAACTCCTGCCAGTTCTCATGCAGAATTCCACGCAGCAGAGTCTGCAGAGTCTCGGGGTTCTAGGCGCCTGCTCAACCATGACCCAGGATACCCATACGCAGTCCCACAATCATCCTTGTGTCATTAGTTGGGCTTCCTTAGAGTATGGGATTTAGGATTTGAGACCAACCAAAAGACAGATCTCTACATCCTTTTAGAGCCACATACTGTCACTTCTGCCATAGGCACAAGGCTTCATCTCCCGAAGGGAGGGGTTTCAAAGGCTTATTGTCAAGGATATATGACATAAGAGAGATTGCTGTGGCCTTCTTTGGAAAATACAGAATACTATTGGGACTATGAGTAGGTTTGTCCTAAGTACTGTGAAGAAGTAGTAAGCTGTCAGACCTAAATGGTCCAGACAGAGTAACACTGAATGCTTTGGTAGCAATCCAAATGGACAGATGGCTGACAGCATCCCACACTGTCTGTACCAGAATCATGTCTTGACTTAACTTAAGACCCAGGATCTTGTGGAGAATGGGGGTGAGGAAAGACCCCAGAAGGGCTAAGGTTATATTCCTGCCAACTAGACAGAGGGGAACTTTGTGGATCCTTAAGCTTTGCAAGTGTCTTGTTCACTTGGACTTACAGGGTCTTTGTGTTCAGTCTGCAATCATCTCTGTAAAGAGGAAGCCAAGAGATGAATACCTAAATGTTGGGGTAGGATGAAGGGCAGTCAGTTTCTTCCTCTGGCACAGTAAACATGACTACACAGGGATGCATACTGTGGCACTGTGCCTGGAAAATGCTGAAGCCCAATGCACATGAGCCATCATCCTTGTTCTTGAGGCCAAGTGACAAAATCCTGGGTTCAGAGATGGAAAATAGCCCACTTAAGTCCAGGAGAACGACTCTCCAAGCCCAGAGCTTGAAAGGTTGTGTGGAGTTGCCGCTCTGTTCATTGGTGCATGAGGACAATCTGTGTTCATTTCAGTGTTCTCAATGAAGCATTATTTGGAGGCGACATTTGGCAGAATTTGGTGACATTTTTCATGGTCACTTCAGGTAAAGGAGGTGCTACTTGCATTTAGAAAGTAAGGTCCATAGATACCATGGTGTACAGGGCAACTGACCACAAATATCAACAGCACCAAGGTCAACATGCCCAGGCAAGACAAAAACAGACCCTATAGAAGCAATTTTGGAAACATGTTCACTTTTTCTTTCTTTGTCAGAATGATAACCCTCTCCTTACTATGTTCTGGAGGGAAGTCTGGCTAGATTGGTGATAGGTTTTGAGTTTTGAAATCCTGCATGATATATATGTATGTGTATATGTATATATTCTGTGATCTATAGGCCTAAAACATTACACAGTATACTTGTGAGCTTAATGTATTGGAAAGATATGGTTTCTTGATTGGCCAAAGGATGGTGGCACTCATGTCCAGCTTACTTACCTTGGGATTATGATAATGACTTTGGGGAACATGAAAAGAAAGTTCTAGAATGAGCTGTTGATGTTGCCTCAGAATGGAGTCCTCAGAAGAGATCAGAGGTAAGAATGGGCAGAAGCTGCAGGCAAGGAAACAAGACACTGGTTGGTGTACATATGTAAACAGCCTGGGCTGTTCTTGAACTATGCCCCAACAGGAGCTGAGAGAAAGGACTGGTCCCCATTAGAGAGGTGAGTAATGGATAGCCTTGGGAAGTTCAGTTTAGACCTACAGCTTAGAAATGGACTTGTTTGTTCTGAGGCTCCTGGGACCTGTGAAGAAAGACAAAGAAGTCCAGGGAAGGATGTGAAGAGAGAGGAAGAAGAAAGGTGAATAGGAGAAAGCCACTGCAGACAGACAGGAGCAAAGGAGGAAGAATGCTTGCCTGCTGTCTTAGGAGAACTTGCTGGCACCAAAGGTTGCAGATCTTGATTTGTTTTGTTATAGTCGTCTGTACCCCAGACTGGCTGGCATAGGGAGGTGTGCCTGTTAGGTCCCCTTAAAGACAGGCCACGGGAGGAAGTGCAGGATAAGAGCAAAGTCATGAGTTCAAGACCTACTGGTGCACATGGAGGAGGGTCCCTGGCTCCCAGTCCGTTGGGTAGACTGTAAGCACACCCCATCAGATATCCCCTCTGCACTCAAAGTTATTGCTGTTTCCCTGATCCAGCAGGCAGAGCCACAAACCTCCCCTGGAAGGAGGCTGCAGAAAGTCTCTGTCAGTCCCTGAGAGAGGACCGGGAGCCTGTGCATCAGTTAAGGGGGGGGGGCTGGGGAAAGAGGGAAGGTGGCTCTGGTTCCTGCGTGGCACTTGCTATTTCGGACTTACTAAAAGTCTGCTCCTCATGGATCTCCGCTCTGATGCGAGTGACAAGACTTCTCGCAGCGATCTCTTTACTTAACCCCTTTTGCTGGGCCATCTGTTCACTACTCTGATGTATGCTTCTCCTCGGAGGAGCCATCAAATTAGTCAGGCTCCTTCCCTGGTGCAGACACTGCTCTCCTCCCAGCTGCCCCTACCCCACACAACCAAAGCCAAACCACTTTCCCACATCCTGAGTGACAGAGATCCTGGGGGAGAGGTGTCCGTGGGCGAGCAGATCATGGTCCTTGAGGGAAAAAAAACCCAAAACACTAGAGGTTCGGTTCAGTGCTCATCCTCACTGTGAATTCCAGCTTATGTTTCAACTCCAACACCTCCTCCAGGCTGGCTTTCAAAAATACCCACTTGTGAGAGCCGTGGTCCCTCCTGTGCTCTCCCCCCATCAGTGAGGTCCTGAGTCAACCACTTGCTCCCTGGGTCTTCTGGAACCTGGGGTGGGGCGTGGTGGCACCGAAAACTCTCTCCTTATTCATTTCAAGTTCTTAACAAATTCTGAAGCCTCCTTAGGCTTTTTTCATGCACCCCTCCGCTCCCCACCATGTCTCTCTCCTTCTTGATGTGGCCAGTACTCTGCAGCAGACCCAGAGCAGCAGTGCTGCTGCTGAAGAAGGCTCTTCCATATGCTAGGTCTAATATGGTAGTTGCCAGCCACTGCGCCTACTGAGCTCTTAAAACCTGGCTTGTACTCTGGTGTTCGTATTTAAAATTAAGTTGAAGTCAATTGCAGTAGACTTAAACTTAGCTTCAAAGCAACACCAGCCACTGAGAGACCTGGGAATAAGCTAGAGGGGTAAGGTCTGCAGATCCACACCAGAACAAGCCCTGGGTAGGAGTTATAGGCAGAGTGAAAGCTCAGAGGCACTGATCCAGGACCAGGTCTTGGGAAAACCCCAGCCCCTTGTCACTTCTATCACCTGGACTTTTTGAGAATCAAAGTTTTTCATGGTCCATTATCTCCTTCAGGTCTGGGCCCTGGCTATGCTACTGCATCTCAGGCAGGGGAACCTGCTTGGTGCATAGCTGGTCCTTAACACCCTCCAGGGCAGACATCAGGCTGTGAGAAGTTTTGAATAATGAATGCAGTCAAGAGGGGTGCTGGCTTTTTCCATTCACTCACTGAGCACCTTCCCCAGTGGGTGGGTGAGGCACACAGTCATCACCCACCCCTAGAGCAATCTTCCCTGGGTGAGAACAGGACTCCGCCCCCGCCTTTCTTCCCTCGCCTACAGGAGGCTGAGAGCTGGCTGGGGGGGAGGCTGCAAAGCCAAGCCTTGAAATTCCAAGCAAGGAGCCACAGCAGCAGCAGCTAAGGTCCTTTTCTTTTCTTGTTTTCTAGCTAATATTTATTGAGCTCATCTTCTAGGTATTGTGCTAAGTCACATAAGCACTTATTCTCCACTGATCCTAAGAGGTGAAACCAGCCCTGGCTCAGAAGCCCAAGGCTCAGAAAAACTAAGTGACTTGTTCCAAGCCCAGCAGCTGATCTGTTTGATCTCAAAGCCCAAACTTTTATCAAAAACACTGTCTTTCCCTTCTCAGTTAGCAGGCCAGATGGGGGACCTTTTGGAATGCCTTTGGAGAAAGAAAAGGAGTATGGACCAGCAGGGCTGTCAGCTTCTGCTAGTGTCCTGGAAACTGTCACTGAGTAGACATTCCTTAGCCAGTGACTCAAAACTGAAGGATGCTTAATCAAAGTTTAGTCTGACATATGGAGAACTGGCAGGAGATTAATTTAATATCACCTCATGTTGGAACCCTCACCCCTCCCCTCCCGTTCCTTCTTTCTTGGTCTCTTTCCAATCTGTTTTCGTTGCCATCTTCAACTAGGAGCAGACAGAACCAAGAGAAGCATCAAGAAAGGCATTTCCTGACTCTAGCTGTGATCTCTGGGCAAACACTGGGCTCTCTCTGAGACCAGAGGAATGCAGACGACTACCCAGAAGCACCTGGGTACAGACTTGGGAGCTGGTCTAGAATGAGGGTGGCCTGTAGTGGTGGCTTGATTGCGTTCTGGGACCTTGAGTACTTCTTTAGTAAGACTCTACACAAGCCTCCAGCATCTTCATATCTCTACAGTGCCTGGTTGTGACCATCATCCACTGGCTATGTCTTTCCTCTCCTAGTCTATCCTCTTACTGTCTCCTATGCTCTCCCAGACACAGGTTCTGGCCTGGATCTCACTGTTCTTGTTAGTTATATGGATTCTTATTCTGATTGGGGGCGTTCTTGTCCCTTTTGGAGTTTGTCTTCTTTCTGTAGGTCCAGGGACTGAGGAGAATTCGATAGACCTGACAGAAGGCCCTAAGGAGTCATAAGGGAAAGGTGGTAGCTTGGCCTCTGCTCTTCTTTTTGTGGTCGGTAGGTGGTGCTAGATGCTAGCCCAGGCCCAGCTGGGGCCTCGGAGGAGCTAACTGCTGTTTTGTCTTACAGGCAAAGACTCTGACAGACATGAAGAAGCTCTGGTAGTATGGACTCTGTAGCTGATTCAGGACACTGGAGGTGCTGCGAGTATGCTGTCATTTCTTGTCTCCAAGCTTTGTAGCCCTTAGAGTCTGTTCTCCCTTTAGGAATTGGAAACTAGGGGCAGAGTGGAAGAACTGGGTAATAGACATTTGCCTCTATCCTTTCTAAAACATTACCCCTTCCAAGGAGGATTCTGCTTTTGAATTTTGTGTGCCTGCTGAAGGTCTAGCACACAGTGTGTGCTTCACTAAATGAGTGAATGATGGAGTGAATGAGTCCATGGATGGAAGAGTTCAGATTTTCCTCCTGGATTTACCCTCTGGATATATTTAGGAATGCAGCCAGTTTCTCTGCATAGAGAGTTCAGGAGTAGCCTGATGGGAAGGGTAGAGCTCGGAGGCTCACATAGCTGCAGCTGTGACCTTCACACTTGTCTGTTGAAGGGACTTCTTTTTCTTCATTGCACGAGCATCTGTTGAATGTCTGTCATGTATTTGGTACATCTTTCTAAATCCCCAAATCTCCTGTCTACAAATATGCCTCCTCAGGCCATTTAAAAAAAGATCTGGTGTCTAGCTGTAGAGTTTGGGGATATTGGTTTAGCTCCCTAGGCATGCAGAGCTTGGGAAAATAGGTGAGTTTTTGGAGTTGGCCAGTGAGCAAATGGAAAGATGGGTCTGCCTGTTAAGCCCCGGGGTGGTGGGTCTCAGTACATGTAGTCAGTGTAGACAGAAGGGAGTTATTATCTAAGTAGGCACATGAGCAAGCATTGAAATGGCTCTGCTGGTTGTTCTTCCTGGGTCAAGACTCAAACTCTGCTGAGTGCGTAGTTTACTGAGGGCTGCAAGGAGGCAGGACAGTCAGAACTGTGGCTAAGAGAAACGGGAAGGGGGCAGACAATTCGTGTGATCCTTAATTATCTGGAGTCAGAGTAAAGCGGTGAATGAGTGAGAGATGGAGTAGCTGGGATAAAAGCAAAGTTCTGTCAGAAAACCAACTGTGGGAGGGAGATGATGCTTCACAGCTGCCCCTGCAAAGGCCCTGGTGCTTCAACTGTGGGAGTGGACCACCACAAACAGAGATGAGTGAAGGGGGAGCTCAGAGTAAGAGCTGAGCTCTGGGCTCTTGGGACATTCTAGAGAACTTTTTGGGGATTTATTTAATAACAACTCATACTGAAACCTCCATCTTGTTCCTTCTCTGTCTGTTTGTTTCAAGTCTTTATTGCTATCTCCCAGCTCCAGAGCCATCTTTTAAAGGGCATGATGCACTGGAAACGAATGCCAAGAGAAACGAGCAGGACAGGGAGGCTCACAATCAGCTCACCTGAGAAGCCATTGAAGAAACCAAGCTCATCATCCTGGAGGAAACAAGCTCCGGAGTGATTCCATCCATGGAGGGATGAGCACGGAGCAGACACCGTGTGATTGGAGAAGGTGAGCTCCCCAGAGACCAGCAAGTACAGGATGGAGTCAGAGGTCAGGTTTGAAGTCCCACATCTCTCTTCAAGTCTCACAGACCAAGAACAAGTGGGTTTCTCCATCCTTCTGTATGGTGGAGCTTCCTCTGGGCCACTTAGCTGTAAATTCAAACAGTTGTAAGGGTCAGTGGCCTTATAGCCCCGCCTCTCCCACTGGTCCTATGGTGCTGAACCTAAGTTCTATGCTGAGATCTGACTACTAATTAAGCTGAATTCCCTTAGGCCTCTGGATAAGAACAAGGCAAGGCCAGCAGCAAAGCTCCTGTGCTCTTGGCTCACAGAAGACTCCAGCTATGTCCCTCCTAATTACTTTCCAGGAAGAAGGTAAGCTTTCTGTGTGAGCTATGTTCCCTTGAACAAGTTAGACAGCCTTTCCAAGCCTCAGCATGGATACCTGCAGAGGAGTGGCAGGTCGCTTCACAGGCCATTGGTAGAAAGCATCCTCTCCTATCACAGTATGAGGCTCCAGAAGGTACAGAGAGCTGGCCTACCATCAGCCTTCCTCTTGGTGGAGAAGCTTCCTGAATATTAGGACTTTCAATAATAAATATGGAAAGTAACGGGCAAACGAGGACAAACTGGTTACTTTAGCTAGGTTCCCATCTTTCTCTCCCTTTGTCTCCTGGCCAGTCTTACAGTTGACCCTAAGCTAAAGACATTTGGAGACAGGCATTAAGGACTGATAGTCTGTCAGCACTGGATGTAATCTTGCCCTATCAGAGACCAGCACCAACTAAGGGGCTTCTTCATCTCATTGAGATGAGTTTGCTATACCCTTTCTCATCTGGTAGCTCTTCATCTCCTCTGGAATTTCTTATCAATCTTCAAATCAACCTGGCATTTTCTGTTTGTTAATACAACAGTGGAGCCTAGAATCCTGCGCTGTCCACTGCAGGACAGAAGAGGGGGAGAAGAAAGAGGAGGAGGAGAAGGAGAAGGAGGAAGAGGAAGAGGAGGAAGAAGAGCTGCTATATGCTCAAGCCAAGCCTGTAGTCCCTGTAAACACTCTTGCCCCTGTGGTTTCTAGGTACCTAGGTCATGTTCTCATAAATACCCTTTCTTCCAGGATAGAGGAAGTTGACATTGGGCTTAGCACCTTCCCATCGTCAATGTCAAATGACATCCCCCAAGGCAAGGCAAGCCAAGGTTCTGCCACACAGGCCTTCACTTGATTGTATCAAAGATCACCCTGCTTGTTTAGCAAGTTCTAGCCCTGGGACCCAAAGAAAGACTCCTCTGGGAAGAAAGTGGGGTGGGAGGGGAAAGAATAGAAAATGCCAGGTTTTCAGGTTGATTTTTCTGATGTTTATGAGACCTACACATGGATGGAACATGTGCTGGGTTCTGGGTTCTGTGGAAATGCAGCGAGAGGCAGACATATACACAACAGCCTCTCAGCCCAGGAAGGTCTAAACTATAGACGGCTGAGAGACTGGCAGGAGGAGCTGGCACGAAGAGTGCTTGCCGAGGGTGTGAGATACCCTGAGCTCTTTTAGAGGTGGGATTCTGGCAGGGAGAAGCTGTGGGGCCCACGTATAAAGATGTATAGAGGTGAGGACAGGGGGAGACAGGAGAGGCTAGGGCCCACATGTTGTGCACAAGGGTTAGTCTGTTGGCAGAGAAGGCTGTTAAAGGAAGAAAAACTGGATTGTGGAAGGTGTTGGCATGGGCATGGGGCTTAGAATGAAAGAGGTTTTAAAGCAGAAAAGAAGGAGTCGGGGATTCCAGCCACGTTTACCAAAATGCCAGTCCCCAGGACTTCTACCTCTTGCTGTGGTTTCCTCTTTCTTTTTTCACAAGGAGCTGGACCAGCCATCTCCAGTCAGAACATCCTTGTCCTTCCCACACCTGGAGGAGGAAGGCCTGGCTCAGCCTGAGGGAGGCTCTAGCCATTGGCCCCCATCCACTCCAGGCTGGGAGCAGCTGAGCCCAAGGCCAGGGCCAAGGCTGGAGTTGGCTGTTCTGTTCCCTCTTTGGGAGAAGAGACTGTTTCTCCAGAGCCATAGAGAAAAAAAAGCTCAACCTTAGCCCAGGAGCGGCATCTCCCAGCTCCTCCTGTATCCCCCAGCCCCCCTCAATTGTACCTTTCTCCCTTCATGCTTGTCCCTGCCTGTCTCTCCCTGATTCTCCTTGCAACACCCATCATTGTTTGTTTCTCTTTCTCATTCTTCCTCTCTCTCTCTCTCTCTCTCTCTCTCTCTCTCTCTCTCTCTCTCTCTCTCCCTCCCTCCCTCCCCCCCCCCCACCACCCCCCCCCCTCTCCCTCTCTCTGTCTATGTGTATGTGTATGCAGGCATACATATGTGTGTGTGTGTGTGTAAGTGTACATTTGTGTGCACATCAGAGGGTGACTTTGGGTGTTGCTTCTCCGCAGCCATTCTGTTTGTTTGTTTGTTTGTTTGTTTAAGGCCAAATTTCCCATTAGCCTGGAGCTAGTTTGGCAGCCTAGACGGTGAGCCCCCAGATCTGTCTCTACCTCCCCATAGCTGAGATCACAAGCATGTATTGCCATGTCTAGCCTTTTTAAGATGCGTTCTGGGGATCAGACTGAGGCCCCATTTTGCACGGCAAGCACTTTTCCTCCTGGACCTCTCCCCACCCCTCCACCCACATTTTAGATCTGACAATGGAGGTCCTTCTCTCTGCCCTTGCCTCTGCTGGGTCCCACTGCTTCCAGGACGGTTTAGAGGTGGGGCTCTGAGATCTGACAGACCCTTCTTGCTGTGTAACCTCAAGCAAGCAGCTTAATTTCTCTGGGCATCTTGTTCTTCATCTAGGAAAGAAGGGCGACAATAGAGAGCTCGCTACACAGGAAATGGAGTGTCTCAGTGCTCTGCCCCCACCAGCAGGTAGGGTTGAGTTGTCCTCATTCTGAGTTGTCCTCACTTTCTCCCTGTCTAAGTTGTGGGTAAGATGAGCGTCTCTGGGACTTTTGAAGAGGCCAGGAGCATCTGCTAGAAAGCGGTGGGCAGCTTAGTGGCATGGTGCTCCTTGCTGGGCCTCTTTGGATGCTGCTAGCCTTTCATTTTGCTTCTGTGTCCCCCTCCCAGGATAACAAGGGCACAAATCAGGAAACGTCAGCATTTATTTCTATCCTCAGGTGGACAGCTGTCCTACCCCAGCCTGACTTCATGCCTGTTTACAGAAGACAGGCTTCATAAATCCAGGGTAGATGGTGGACTGGGACCGACAGGAGCTACAGAGCTGTTTGAGAAAGGGCCAGCGTTTGCTATGGTGCTTATGTGTGGCCATTCTTGTCCTCCCTGGTTCACCTAGCCATGAGTCTGAAACTAGAGACTGGCAGACATATGGATCCCAGGATTTTCTCCCTGTGGTGGTAGGCTTCCAGGGTGGGGCTGCATACAGTGAGTCATCTGCTAGGATCCCAGGGCAAATGGTCCTCAACAAGGGTGGCTGCTCCTTGTCTTCTTCTTTCCATGGACTTATAGGGTGCCAGAAACAAAGCTAGCAGTAAGAAAGTCAGCCGGGATTGAATGAAGGCTCTCTGGATATAGGTGAGGTAGCTGCTATGTTGTAGCCATTGCCTGGCAAACACGGGTGTCTCAGAGGGAGAAACTTTCAAAACCTCCCAGCTAAGTCCTGGTCACTAAATTAATTATAGACAGGTTCTTATACGTTGGCTTAGGTTAGTTGCCTGGAACTCACTGTGTAGCCCTGGCTAACCTCTTGCTCCAAGAGGTTTACTGGCGTGAGTTAGCACTTCCAGCTAATGCTGGTCATGTCACAGTTAAGAAAAATACCACTCATATGAGAGCAGACTTAGTTACCAGGGTCTAAACACGAAGCGGCTGGCACAGGATGAGGAGCCTAGAAGATGAACGAATTAATGAAAGAAACAAATAAATAAATGAAGAAGGCTACCAATCCCTTGGCTCTTCCCAGGGATAGAAAGTCTCTCCCCACCAGGCTAAAGGTGCTGGCTTTCTGGTCTCTTAAACCATGACAGAATAGTTTGAGTTTGAATTTTGAGACTGGATCTCATGTAGTTGGCCTTGAACTTACCATGTAGTCGACGATAATATTGAGGTTTTGATCCTCCTGTTTCTATCTCCCAAGTGCTGGGATTATAGTAATGTACCACCACATCTGATTTGTATGGTGCAGGTGCTTGAACCCATGGACTCATGCATGTCAGGGAACCACTGTACCAATGAGCTACACTCCTAGACTTCCAGCCTGAGTTCTTGTCTGGCCCTTGGTAGTTGCCTGGATTGTAACCAGATTCTCTTTTCATCCTCACTGGATCCTTCTGAGAGGAGGGATTCTGCAACTGAAAGAATAGTCCTGATCTGCTTCAGTTCAGCCCCATAGTCAGCTGAAGGGAAACTGGAGGCTTTTCTGCCCATTGGTCCTCAGCACGCAGTCAGCAAATTGGCCATCCTTAGGAAAGGTCAGCTGAATCAGCCACCCCACCCCCTGCAAAAAACGTGCTTGGTATTTTTAGAAGCCTTTCAAGCTCCAGAGCTCAGCAAGACACACTCTGAACTTTTGCCTATCCAACCCAGGCCCCAGCTTTAACCCAGATCAGCCTGACCTAGGCCAGGCCAGGTCAGACCTTCCCAGTTCAGCCCAGAACCACTTTCTCACAGTTCAGGCAAGTTAGTGAAGGCAGCTGTGTGACAGGAGTGGTCCAATCCAGAGTGGCCAGTTGGGATAAACCCAGCATATTTCAGACAGAAATATGACCAGAGATCCTGTCTACTTTACTGCTCAGTTTACCACCTGGCCCTGAGAAAGCCCTGCCCCCTATATCATTCCCCGCTGTGCAGTGGATAAAGTCATACCTGCAGGTCCGTTTAGAAGAGAAGCAGGTTAAATAGAAATTCAATCAACAGTCAAAAGTGCTGTACTCTACTGGATTCCAGGGAAATTCCTGTAAGGCCTGAATGAGGCCATGCTAGAGAATTTTGTGTTCCTTGGAAAGAGATACTTAAAGAGATGAGGTCATAAAAATCTGTCATGGAATAATGTTGTGCTTCAAAGTCATCTTTCCATTTGAGGAGGGAGATATGTGGTCTAGGACAGACTAGGGAGGCTGTGGGACATGAGGTTCTGAAGACTCTAGCCAGAGTCGATTACTTCTCTTTTTTAATAGGTTGGAGAAGGATGCTGGAGTAGAGATGTCTTTGGCTCTGGTCCTCTCGAGGTAGCCTTTGGGATATCATTAAGTCATCTTGGGCCTGATCGCTTACCTGTAAAATGGAAGGATTGGAGAAGGAGATGTTTGCACTAAACATTCTCTGAAATTGGTCAGTGAATTGGAGGGGCTTGTGGGCGCTCCCCAGAGTTCTTCAAAGGTGCAAGGATCCGAAACATGGCTTATAGCTTTCAGGGGATCCTGTTTTGCCTTGTGGAGATGTTTCAAAACATTAAGTAAGGTGAAAACATAAATGATTATATTATAGAGTGGAAAAACCCCTTATGACTCTAAAAAAGAGAAAATCTGAGTCTTTAAAGATACTTCATACCCACCGCAGTCTCTTTCTAAGCCCTATGTCCTCTTTGGCCCTTGGAGGCTTCTGGTTGGAAGAGTCTGAAAGCTATGGGGTTTGGTTAATTTCCAAGGCCTTTTAAATGTTACTGCTGTAACATTTACTGTCGATCTGTAATATTATCATTCCTATTGTTTTTGATATGTGTGTGAGCAGGCGGGGCTTATAAATAAACTGACCTCTTAGAAAGGTTTAATACTGTCTTGGCTCTTCTTGGAGTCTCAGGACTGGGGACTGCCAGTGCTTTGTTGTTGAAAGGAAAGTGGACTGTTTCCCTGGGAGGGTGGAGAGGGGGGAAGAGAGGAGTGGGTGTCAAGGAAGTGGGTTTGATATTAAAAATGTTCATTTCTATAGTCCTTGTATTGGTTAACGGGTTAAAATCGCGACTTCTAATTCAGTCTGGCACAGGGAAATGAAGTCTCCCAACCCTAACAGCCTTTCCCGAGTGCTTCTTTTGCCCCTTTGGACTGGGTAATTTGCTTTCTACTGTGATAAAATGCTTGACAAAAGCAATGTAAGGAAGGAACTAATGCTTTAGTTCGGTTCATGGCTTGAGGAGATATTGTCTACAATATTGCAAATATAGAATATATAATAATATTGATGATGTTAGCATAATAATTATATAATTATTAACACAATAATATCAATAATGTTGTTATTAATCAATGATCATATTATTCATATTATTTATATGTCTCTGACATAGCAGTGGGCATGTGAGGTGGCTGGTCACACTATGTCCGTAGTCACAAAGTGGAAAAAGGAACTCTGGTACTTTGCTAGGCTTCTTCCTGCTTTTATTCATATTCATTCCGGGTTCTCAGACCACGGCTTGGTGCTGCAGAAATTCAAGGTGGGTCTTTCCTCCTCCATTAGACTTCTCTAGATAAGCTCCTACGGACATGCCCAGAGGTATGTTGTCTAGAGGCTCCAAATCCAGACAAGCTGCCTCTGAAGAGTGTCACACCTTCAATCCCAGGTTCTGTCCTCAGCCTACACATCTCATACACACCCTGCATCTGTCTGCTTCTTTCTCCCTGACCCACATCAATGAATGCCCCTTGTGGGTGCCCCTGTCATTGTATCCTCCATACCTGCTTTCCCATGTTCCCCTGCCCTGCTCCACACTTGCAGACTGCCCCATGGCTGGAGGCTCCTGACACTCTGAGCACAAGCTGCAGTGGGCCCACAGGTGCCGATTTCACCCTGTCCCACCTCTATATTCTCCGTCTCTCTGTCACTGCCCGTAGCCTCCCCAACCCCCCAGGCTTCTCACACACACTTGTTCACCTCGTGTAAGATCAAGAATAAACGCCCTGGAACCTGTTCAAAGGCTAATGTGCCTCCTCTCCTCACTATTGATTTGTTTATTACAGATGCTTGGGCAGGATATTCGATGTGGCTACTGTGCCAGGGCTACTTTAACAATCCTTGCCCTTTACTGGGAGCAAGCTGGCCTGATGAAATCTTGGAAAAGGCTTTTCTATGGATGGGGACTAGGGAAGACTCATCCATAGAAAAGCTTTGGACTGGCTAGTGTGTTCCTGGCTTAAGCCCACACTAGCCTTGGCTCCGTCTAGAGACCATAGCCAGGTCTCCCCTCCTGCCTTTTCTTGCCTCTAGTGATAGACACAAAGAGACAGCTCCCCTGAAAAGCAAGGCAGCATCCTTTTTCCTTCCTGCCTCACTAGGGGGCAGCTGAATGTAGGAAGTGGTTCTGTTGTCTAGAAAGACTAAGGTTGAAGACTCCTCTGATAGTACTCCAGCTCCTCAGATAAGTGACCGAGCCTCTCTGAATCTGCTTTCTCATCCATAAAGCAAAACAGTTGTGCAGATTCGAGTATGTTGTGGACCAAAGGAGTATAGAAAGTGTTGTGTGCCAGAAGTCAGCCACTGCTTTGTGGTCACAATTGTCACCTTATTCATTGTCACCATCATCCTGCCTGTCTTCGTGTCGGCATCATAGGGATGACTTGCTATGTGGCACAACCTCTGGCTGATCCCACTACATAAAACACAGCCTTGTGGAAACTATGAAGTCTTCACGCAGGTCACTAGGTCCCTGTGGGCAGGGCTATTTAGATATAGGCCTCCCTGTTCTTCCAGCAGAGGCTGGGCAGGGGGAAGGAGGCTTCTGTCAAAGAGAGACAGGGACAATGTTCGGGAAATACCTCTGGCCTGTCTTTCTTGAACCCTGAGAGGGATTCTTGTACTTGAGACCTGGAAGGCGGTATCATGCAGTGTCCCCAGCTTTGGGTGTCACTTGGCTTTTATTGGCTGGATGAACCCACGGTGCCTGCAGTGTGTGTTTCCAGGCTGGGTATCGATGACCTGTGTCTCAAACTGCACATTTGCCAGCAGCCCTGGGAACTGACCAGGCCACAGCCAGAGCTCAGCAGGGCCAGTCCACACCTTCCTCAACCTTCACTCCCTTCCCAACCTCCATCCCGGAACTCCCTGGGCTGGGCTTTTTGTTCCCTGGTTCCCAGGCAGTGCAGCTGGTGCTGTAGGCTGGGGAGGGGGCGGAGGACGCAGCAGAAAGTCTGTGGGAGGGAGCTGTCTCTTAGTTCCAAAGGCGAGCAAGGCTGTAACTGCCCCCTCCTCCCAACATGATGCTTCCCCTAATTCCCACACTGGTGTCTCAGCAAATAAGGCTAATTTTTTTTTCACCATTTGCTCATGATAGCTACTTAAATGTGTGTACGCTGCTCCTAGTAATTGTCAGAGCTGCGAGAAAATTAGAGCAGATTTGGTGTATTTCTAGTTTTGAGTCCCAGTTCTGTTGGCAAATATCTGGTCTCTTTTTCTCTGAGCCTGAAGACCTTGGGCGTCATCTCCTCAGTCCTCAGAGTGCTTGGATTCCTATTCTGCTTGTAGAGGCAGAAGCCAGGATGGCTTGCAGTGAGGAGAAAAGGCACGGTTTGGGAATACCCTGATATGGAGGCCACAGAGAATAGAAGAAAGAAGGGAAGAGAGAGTTTTGATGTTTCAAACTCTGAGTTGGGCTGATTTGCACCCTTTGTTTTATAGCTTCTAAACTACATTGCAAGGAAGTATGTGAGACAGGGCTATGGGCATACCCATTAGGTGGGGAGGTGTCTGGATCATCAGAGTTTGAACTGTACTTGCCTAGGGCTGAACCACACACTTTAGTTCTCCTCAGAAGAAAGAGGGGTGGTGCCTGCTATGAATGGAGGCTCTTTCCATGACTTTCTATGCCCGAGGAATCATCTGGTAAGTGACTAGCTGCGTAGTGGTTAAGGACCAACACGCTAATGGAATGTCCTGTAAGCTGGGATTAGTGGCTGTCACGAGGATGGTGCTGAGTGTTCTCAGACTATTTTCATGTGTTACCATATTGATCCCTGTGATCATTAGTCCCCCAAGTGATAGAGAAGGAAGTGTCAGATCAGAGGAACAAAGTTGAATGTTCAAGGTGACAAGGCCCAATATGTTCTCAACGCTAAATGAGTGGATTAGTATAGAACTGGGCCTGAAAGCCAATGTTCTACACAGTCTGAGCCAAAGGCTCAGGGCCAGGTCAGGGGGAAGGTGTGATACAGATTTCTCAGTGGGGAGCAGGTGCTGAGAAGGTCAGTTGTGGGAGGTGGTAATGGTAGAGCAGGAGCCTGGGAGCTAGGCAGGAGTAGGCAGGCTTGGCAGAGAAGTGTAACAGTGTGTAGTGGGGACCCCAGGAGTTGAAGAGGGCTGAACTGGGATGCATGGTTCAGAAGAAAGCTTTAACTGTTTGCAGAAATGAGGCCTTGTGGTAGGGATGCTGGGCCTGGGCTGTGACCCAAAATCAGGCAGAAAGTGCACCAAGGATATTGTTTCTGGAACCTACTCTTTCCACCCTTTTTCTGACTCTGAGAACAGGGCCACTGAGCTTTCTGTTTCTAGAAGCCCCTTGACAGTTTCCTGATCATGGGGAAATCTGTCTTTCTAGGATGGGGGCAGTAGTGAGCTATTCCACTCAAGTCTGCAGTTCCTAACTTATCACGGAGACATATATGGGCTTTCAAGCTTCCATTCCATCGCCCCTTCCCAAATGTGTGTTGTCAGTTTTGGAGATAACAGTAAGGTAGACCCTGAGAAGACACAGACAGCCACAGGTCTTGCCTCTCCTTGACCTGCTGGTACCCTCCTGGTCCCTGAGGACATAGACACAGAACCCTGGCATGTGTGTGGGGAGACAGAGGACAGCAGGTGTGTAGAACAACTCTCCCCTGACCTTCCCCTGCAGAGTCCCTTAGTCTGTCCTCAGCACTGCTTTAAAGAGGTTGGTCAGTTAACACAGAGATGTTGACAAGATCATGGACCCCAGGAAACTTACATTTTAAAGCCTGGAATAGAAGGAATGTTTCTTTGGGGACCAGGAAGGCTCCTAGACTCTCCCTCCCCTGGCAACCTTGGTTCTCTTTTCTGAAGAGAGATTACTATATCTCTGTATGCCCTTGGACTGGATTAGTAGAGAGGGAAATGGCTGGATACTCCTAGGAGAGCTGAGTGTTTGCAGTAGACAGTGGGTGTGGGTGATGCTGGAAGCTGGGTGTAGTCTCCAAGTCTCTTTATTCCCACTAGCTCCTGTCAACTAGCTGCCATAGACTCTCTGAGAAGCCTGCTCCTTTGGCTTTTGATTTTACCTAAGAAACAGAACACTGAGTGGGAGCGGCTTCTTTCCTGAATGCCCCACCCACCAGCATCATGTTTGTTGCTGTCCAGAGTAGGCACTTCCTTATCTGCTGAGACAGGACCTAGGTCTACTGTGACACACTGGCTGGTGGCAGCTACCCTCATGTGCAGCCCTTCCTCACTCTGCTGCATGGAATTACCAGTCTTACCAAACTAGTCACAGCTTAGAGAGACTCAACAAGGCTTGTCTTCTATAATAGAGACCAATGCCACCGCCCTATTCAAATGATGACAACAACAGATGACAACTGGCATGGGACCAGGATCAAGTATCTGTTGTTCAGGGGAAGATGCAGCCCTGTGTACTGTGTCTACTTCCCCATTGATCCAGGACTTGTCAGATGCCCTCTGGTAGCACACAATTCTGGGATTTAGGAATAGAGTTGCAGGGCATCATGGGTGTTGCCAGCATCCCACAACACTAGCAGTGGCACTCACAGGCTTGGCAGGAACTTCTCTGCAACTGTAATCAAGGTGAGCTTTGGGAAGGCAATGGGTTCCACCATCAATGGGTAACAGCTGCTGAAACTTCCGGACTGGGGCAGTAAAGCCCTTAGAAAACTCTCAAAAGGAGAATGCAAAAGCCAACACAGTATGCTTACTGGAGGGCAGGCATTGCTCAAAGCACTTTACTACACCTGGTGAGTTAAAGACAGCTAGGGAAGTGGAAATTGAGGCATAGAGCCTATGTCACAGAGACTTATGGGAAGTAAGTTCAACTCTCAGTGACACGATGCTATATTTAGTCTCTTTATAGCTTTCTACTTCTTGAGTCCCCAGAGTTGGATCACTTGAAGCCTGTGGGATTTAAAGCCACTGAAGACTTGAATGCATTGCCACATTCAGAGTGGGGAAGACCTAGAAAGCTGTGATTTTTGAAGTATATGGAAATGACTGAGGTACTCTGCTCAGATAGGAGGAAGGAGGGAGGCAGGCAGCCCTGTGCCTTGTAGAAAAGATGGTGGGTTCAGCATCAGCCCTGAAATGGAAGCTTTAGAGAGGCTGCCTTCGTCATTTCAAACTGAAGACTATCCAAGGAATATGGCAGCTTAAAACAAGCTAGGAGGCTTTGGGTACCACTGGACTTCCTGTCCCTGAGGATGTGCAAGCAGGGGTGGCCTGGAAACAGGAGTATTCTGCTGAGAAAACCCCTGTACCAAATGAGGTGGTTCTGGGTGATGTAGGTCTGTTTCATC
>NW_021627832.1:0-1583 GCF_004785775.1 Grammomys surdaster
GCTCTAAACTTTGGATCACAGAAACTTCATGGGGCAGTACATTCCTGAATTTTTATTTAATTTGTTTTCCGCAACTTGGCATGCACTCAGTTCAAAGCAACCAGAACGTTTGGTACTCTTTGCTTACCAGCTACTATGAGTGTAGTGATCCCATGGGATGGTCTGTGTCTTATGTAATAACAAACGTGCTTTCAGACCTTCATTCTTACATAGTGATATTCATTATTAATAATATCCATTCTTACAAGTAGTGCACAGACCCTGAGGTCGAGACATTTCAGACATGTGTATGTGAAGGCGTATTGCTTGCTTGACTCCTTGTCCCTACTGATTGAAACAGAAAGCAAACAGGACTTTTGGAATCCTCTGTTTCTGGAGATAGAGAAAAACATATATTTGAGATCATGGCTGAAGTACTTTTTTTCCTCCCCAGGGATCAGGCTTAATCAGTCCTGGAAAATATAAAACATCTGGAATGGTAGCTGCAATTGGAATGATTAAATATAATAATGTACTATTATTGTCCAAGATTTGTCTTTTTTTAATTTACAAAGGCCAAAAAGGGAGAATTAAATGGCACTTCCACCTTTGAAATCTTTGATAGTGGCATTAATCCCAGAATTGCCCCCAGGAATGCCATAATGAATGTTTTGTCATTGTGTTATGAAAGAGTGCCAAGGGCTTTTGCTTGACCCTTATTACAAAATAGCCTTTACTTAATAGCTCATAGGATTAACACAGGAATTCTGACTGTGGCTGAGTAGATTCCTTTTTCACCTCTATAATCATAAAGTGGCAAAATAACCATATTAGAACTCACGGCCAACTCTACTTAACCCTTGCTTCCACAGCTTCTACCTAAGCTATAGACTGCAGTGATTTACCAGTTACAAGTGTAGCTGAAAGCCAGGGTTAACTATGTGTCCTGTCCCTCATGCCCCTGCCAGAGAGCAACTACCCTGAAACACATTTGTATGTCCCGTTGGTAACTGTTAGGTGAAAGATTTATAGTACACGCTGGGGTGTTGTTAGACAATTGTCCTTCAAGGGGACCCAGTCTCCTTTTCAATCAGAAAGCTCTGGCTCTGTGAACTGATTTTGGTCTGGGAATTGGGTGAGAGGTAGGGAGTCTTTCTGATGGTGGCTTGAATCAATCTCTTGTTTATCAAGTCTAGCATTTTTTTTTTTTGGGACAGGCATGATGAGTAGAACCTTAGGGGGCAACACACTCACTTCAGTCACTCAGGGTTCATTATTTACAAGTTCCCGCTAGGGCAGATCATTCTGTTCAATGCTGGCCTGGCTGCCTGTTATCGGAACCAAAGCTACCTTTTCCCTGGCAGCTGAGGACACCTAGAACTTTGCCACTTTCCAGGTATTATTTCTTAAAGCAAGGGGCTCATTTTAACGGCCGTGTCTCCTACTTTTATAGCTGGTTGTGAGTGCTATCCTCCTATCTCTGGGACAGGGCTGTGAATACCACAGTTTCTCACCAGTGCTTGTAGCCTCAACTCTTTGGATTTCCCCCTTGATACAAGGCTCATTTTCAACTATAGACTCGGGTTTTCAATCTAGCAGCCAAC
>NW_021627833.1:0-2135 GCF_004785775.1 Grammomys surdaster
ATCTATCTACCTATCTATCATCTATCTGTCATTTATAGAAAGGAGATTTATTAGAATGGCTTATAGTCTGTGATCCAGTTAGTCCAACATTGGCTGTCTACCAACAGATGGCCCAGGAATCCAGTAGTTGTTCAGTCAGTCCATGAGGTTGGATGTCTGACGTCTGTAGACATAAGAATTACAAAGAAGTCAGTTCAAATGCCAGTGAAGGAATGAACTTGCCAACGATAGCAAGCAGGTAAAGAGCAACAGTGTCCGTCTTCCATGTCCTTTATCTAGGCTGCCAGTAGAAAGTTTGGCCCAGATTTAAGATGTCTCTTCCTGCTTCGAATACCCAGATTAAAAGTGTATCTTTCCATTTTGGATGATTTAATTAAGAGAAAAATCCTTCACAGGTGTGCCCAGCCATTTGGGTTTTAGCTCATTTCAGACGTAGCTAAGTTGACGACCAAGAATAGCCATCACAAGTACAAACTCCCATTTTCCTACTACCCTTCCCAGCGGTGTGACCTTAGGAAACTGCTCAGTACAGAGCCTCATTTTCTCATCCAAACTAGGCTAAAAGAGTATCCACGTATATTCGTTTTCCATCACTGCTGTGGTGGATTGCCGTAAATATAGTGACTTAAAACAGCACAGAGTTCGACTCCTACAGCTCTTTAGATCAGAGGTTTGAAAATTGGGGCTGGAGAGATGGTTCTGTGGTTAAGAGCACTTCCTCTGAAATCATGAGGACCAGTGTTCAGATCTTAGCACCTACATACCTAGCTGATGGGCAACCTCAGCAGACACCTGTAACTCCAGATCGCAGGGGTACGGAGACAGAAGGATTGCTGGGATTTACTGGTCTCTAACCTGCTGGAGCTTCATGTACAGAAAGATAACCCTGTTTCACAGGAAGGAGTGAGGAATGTTGGGAGAGGAAGCCTAAAGACTATCTATCTATCTATCTATCTATCTATCTATCTATCTATCTATCTATCAGTCTGGCCTCTGTGTGCACACACATAGGTGCATACATCTGCACACATGGGTGCACATACACTCACACAGACACACAGATGAGTGTGTGCATGTACATATACACACAAAGTAGACAGACACAAATCAAATTGAAGAAACCTGAAAGGGATCAGACTTGATTCAAGTGGACGTGTAGGCAGGGCTGTGTTCCTTTCTGGAGGCTCTAGGGAGAGTCTCTGTTTGCTTTTTTTTAGCTTTTCTTATTCCTGAGCTCATAGTTCCTTCCATCTTCAGGTCAACAATGGCTGATTTCATCTTTGTTACATATCGGGATTCCTTTTTCCCTTGTGTTTTCCTCTTTAAAGTGCCTGCCTATAGCATTGGATCTTCCCACCTAACCCAGAATAATTTTGTTAATATTATCTAATTAGTAACCTTGATTCCATACACAAGATTTTTTTTTCTTTCCATGCCACAAAATATACTCACTCACAGATTCCAGGGATTAGGTTGTAAACATCTTCAGGGTCATTATTCTGCCTGTCGTACTTCCTCAGAGTCTTGTTGGAAAGATTAATGAGAAAATATATGTAACCTTTACTGCTCAAACGTACAGAAACTCCTCATTTACTTTATCGGGTTTATTCCAATGAGACCATCATAAATCAAAAAGGTGCTGGATGCACCCTAATATGCTGCATATGCCAGCCATAGTAGGTCAGCCACAGAGTACACTGTTAGGGCCATGGATTTTGGGCCTGGCTGGCAACTGTGGCTGGCTGTCTATGGTTGTTTAAATGAGAAAGGAGAGGTGTGATCATGCTGGAGGAAGTCTGTCTGGATTTGAGAGTTCAGAGGGTGAGCCTGGCACCACTTCCAGTTCAATCTCTTTGCTTCCTGTTTATGGTAGAAGATGTGATCCCTCAGCATCCCGTTCTTGCCTGCTGCTTGCTGCTGTACTTCTCTGCCATGATGGACTCATCCTGCTGTATCCATAAGTCAAAATAAACTCTTTCTATAAGTTACTTTGGTCATAGTGTTCTATCACATCACCAGGAAAGTAATTAATATGCTATATTGCCCTGAACTGAAGGGCAATGTCAGAATGTCAGACCATATACATCTATCTATCTATCTATCTATCTATCTATCTATCTATCTATCTATCTATC
>NW_021627834.1:0-1583 GCF_004785775.1 Grammomys surdaster
GCTCTAAACTTTGGATCACAGAAACTTCATGGGGCAGTACATTCCTGCATTTTTATTTAATTTGTTTTCCGCAACTTGGCATGCACTCAGTTCAAAGCAACCAGAACGTTTGGTACTCTTTGCTTACCAGCTACTATGAGTGTAGTGATCCCATGGGATGGTCTGTGTCTTATGTAATAACAAACGTGCTTTCAGACCTTCATTCTTACATAGTGATATTCATTATTAATAATATCCATTCTTACAAGTGGTGCACAGACCCTGAGGTCGAGACATTTCAGACATGTGTATGTGAAGGCGTATTGCTTGCTTGACTCCTTGTCCCTACTGATTGAAACAGAAAGCAAACAGGACTTTTGGAATCCTCTGTTTCTGGAGATAGAGAAAAACATATATTTGAGATCATGGCTGAAGTACTTTTTTTCCTCCCCAGGGATCAGGCTTAATCAGTCCTGGAAAATATAAAACATCTGGAATGGTAGCTGCAATTGGAATGATTAAATATAATAATGTACTATTATTGTCCAAGATTTGTCTTTTTTTAATTTACAAAGGCCAAAAAGGGAGAATTAAATGGCACTTCCACCTTTGAAATCTTTGATAGTGGCATTAATCCCAGAATTGCCCCCAGGAATGCCATAATGAATGTTTTGTCATTGTGTTATGAAAGAGTGCCAAGGGCTTTTGCTTGACCCTTATTACAAAATAGCCTTTACTTAATAGCTCATAGGATTAACACAGGAATTCTGACTGTGGCTGAGTATATTCCTTTTTCACCTCTATAATCATAAAGTGGCAAAATAACCATGTTAGAACTCACGGCCAACTCTACTTAACCCTTGCTTCCACAGCTTCTACCTAAGCTATAGACTGCAGTGATTTACCAGTTACAAGTGTAGCTGAAAGCCAGGGTTAACTATGTGTCCTGTCCCTCATGCCCCTGCCAGAGAGCAACTACCCTGAAACACATTTGTATGTCCCGTTGGTAACTGTTAGGTGAAAGATTTATAGTACACGCTGGGGTGTTGTTAGACAATTGTCCTTCAAGGGGACCCAGTCTCCTTTTCAATCAAAAAGCTCTGGCTCTGTGAACTGATTTTGGTCTGGGAATTGGGTGAGAGGTAGGGAGTCTTTCTGATGGTGGCTTGAATCAATCTCTTGTTTATCAAGTCTAACATTTTTTTTTTTTGGGACAGGCATGATGAGTAGAACCTTAGGGGGCAACACACTCACTTCAGTCACTCAGGGTTCATTATTTACAAGTTCCCGCTAGGGCAGATCATTCTGTTCAATGCTGGCCTGGCTGCCTGTTATCGGAACCAAAGCTACCTTTTCCCTGGCAGCTGAGGACACCTAGAACTTTGCCACTTTCCAGGTATTATTTCTTAAAGCAAGGGGCTCATTTTAACGGCCGTGTCTCCTACTTTTATAGCTGGTTGTGAGTGCTATCCTCCTATCTCTGGGACAGGGCTGTGAATACCACAGTTTCTCACCAGTGCTTGTAGCCTCAACTCTTTGGATTTCCCCCTTGATACAAGGCTCATTTTCAACTATAGACTCGGGTTTTCAATCTAGCAGCCAAC
>NW_021627835.1:0-2134 GCF_004785775.1 Grammomys surdaster
ATCTATCTACCTATCTATCATCTATCTGTCATTTATAGAAAGGAGATTTATTAGAATGGCTTATAGTCTGTGATCCAGTTAGTCCAACATTGGCTGTCTACCAACAGATGGCCCAGGAATCCAGTAGTTGTTCAGTCAGTCCATGAGGTTGGATGTCTGACGTCTGTAGACATAAGAATTACAAAGAAGTCGGTTCAAATGCCAGTGAAGGAATGAACTTGCCAACGATAGCAAGCAGGTAAAGAGCAACAGTGTCCGTCTTCCATGCCCTTTATCTAGGCTGCCAGCAGAAAGTTTGGCCCAGATTTAAGATGTCTCTTCCTGCTTCGAATACCCAGATTAAAAGTGTATCTTTCCATTTTGGATGATTTAATTAAGAGAAAAATCCTTCACAGGTGTGCCCAGCCATTTGGGTTTTAGCTCATTTCAGACGTAGCTAAGTTGATGACCAAGAATAGCCATCACAAGTACAAACTCCCATTTTCCTACTACCCTTCCCAGCGGTGTGACCTTAGGAAACTGCTCCGTACAGAGCCTCATTTTCTCATCCAAACTAGGCTAAAAGAGTATCCACGGATATTCGTTTTCCATCACTGCTGTGGTGGATTGCCGTAAATATAGTGACTTAAAACAGCACAGAGTTCGACTCCTACAGCTCTTTAGATCAGAGGTTTGAATATTGGGGCTGGAGAGATGGTTCTGTGGTTAAGAGCACTTCCTCTGAAATCATGAGGACCAGTGTTCAGATCTTAGCACCTACATACCTAGCTGATGGGCAACCTCAGCAGACACCTGTAACTCCAGATCGCAGGGGTACGGAGACAGAAGGATTGCTGGGATTTACTGGTCTCTAACCTGCTGGAGCTTCATGTACAGAAAGATAACCCTGTTTCACAGGAAGGAGTGAGGAATGTTGGGAGAGGAAGCCTAAAGACTATCTATCTATCTATCTATCTATCTATCTATCTATCTATCTATCTATCAGTCTGGCCTCTGTGTGCACACACATAGGTGCATACATCTGCACACATGGGTGCACATACACTCACACAGACACACAGATGAGTATGTGCATGTACATATACACACAAAGTAGACAGACACAAATCAAATTGAAGAAACCTGAAAGGGATCAGACTTGATTCAAGTGGACGTGTAGGCAGGGCTGTGTTCCTTTCTGGAGGCTCTAGGGAGAGTCTCTGTTTGCTTTTTTTTAGCTTTTCTTATTCCTGAGCTCATAGTTCCTTCCATCTTCAGGTCAACAATGGCTGATTTCATCTTTGTTACATATCGGGATTCCTTTTTCCCTTGTGTTTTCCTCTTTAAAGTGCCTGCCTATAGCATTGGATCTTCCCACCTAACCCAGAATAATTTTGTTAATATTATCTAATTAGTAACCTTGATTCCATACACAAGATTTTTTTTCTTTCCATGCCACAAAATATACTCACTCACAGATTCCAGGGATTAGGTTGTAAACATCTTCAGGGTCATTATTCTGCCTGTCGTACTTCCTCAGAGTCTTGTTGGAAAGATTAATGAGAAAATATATGTAACCTTTACTGCTCAAACGTACAGAAACTCCTCATTTACTTTATCGGGTTTATTCCAATGAGACCATCATAAATCAAAAAGGTGCTGGATGCACCCTAATATGCTGCATATGCCAGCCATAGTAGGTCAGCCACAGAGTACACTGTTAGGGCCATGGATTTTGGGCCTGGCTGGCAACTGTGGCTGGCTGCCTATGGTTGTTTAAATGAGAAAGGAGAGGTGTGATCATGCTGGAGGAAGTCTGTCTGGATTTGAGAGTTCAGAGGGTGAGCCTGGCACCACTTCCAGTTCAATCTCTTTGCTTCCTGTTTATGGTAGAAGATGTGATCCCTCAGCATCCCGTTCTTGCCTGCTGCTTGCTGCTGTACTTCTCTGCCATGATGGACTCATCCTGCTGTATCCATAAGTCAAAATAAACTCTTTCTATAAGTTACTTTGGTCATAGTGTTCTATCACATCACCAGGAAAGTAATTAATATGCTATATTGCCCTGAACTGAAGGGCAATGTCAGAATGTCAGACCATATACATCTATCTATCTATCTATCTATCTATCTATCTATCTATCTATCTATCTATC